>NC_052164.1:77907241-78207241 GCF_902713615.1 Scyliorhinus canicula
GGCCATGATAAATTGCCCTTAGTGTCCAAAATTGGCCTTAGTGTTGGGTGGGGTTACTGGGTTATGATGATAGGGTGGAGGTGTTAACCTTGGGTGGGGTGCTCTTTCCGAGAGCCAGTGAAGACTCGATGGGCCGAATGGCCTCCTTCTGCACTGTAAATTCTATGAAACATTGGCCAAAATGTTTCCGATTGGCCGAGACAAAAAATTTGACAGACCAGCGAAAGATCCAACGACGTTGAATGGGAATTTCCTGTCCCCAAATCCTGCTTGTTAACTTTGCACCTCTCACCACAGATACTGCCTGACCTGCTGAGTATTTCCAGCATTTTCTGCTTTTAATTCAGATCGCCAGCATCTGCAGTATTTCCTGTCAGTGAAATGGGAAATTGCAGGAAATGGAGTTGTTCTATTTTACCCGATCATCATGGCCATGTCAGTCAACACAACCATTTAATCATCCCTATCCCACCTCCATTAATGAAATCACTTGTAATGGGACCCCTTGCAGGTGTTCATTATCATCTGTTTAATCAATGGCTGGTTCATTTAGCCCTGGATACCTTTCTTGGGGTGTTTTATCTGGCGTAAGAGGTTTTAATGATTCCACACTGTGCAATGATCGTGTCCCATGTTTACTTGAATGTGGCATCTTAATTGGTTCATGAAAGCAAATAAGCAGGAATAATGAATAATTATACTTTTAATATTTTGGCAACATGAATAAAATACATAACATTTGAGATTAATTTGTCACTTAAATTGTATTTTTTTTGTTTTCCTCTCTGAAACAATGCTTGAAAAGCATGTTATTTTACACAACTCAATAGACAAATGCAATTAGTGGCATTAAAGGCTTTATATTTACTTTTATTTTCAAACATCTCCCATCGATACACCTTTGAAGGCTGGAGAAGTTGGCACTAATTAGTTCAATAAAATAATGCAACATGGGATGGCTAATAAAGTGATGCAGTGCATTATGTTTTCCTGGTGCCTCCTGCAGCCTAAGATGCTATAGAGAGAGAGAGAGAGAGAGATGACAAGGGCTCTTGTCAGCCTTTGATGCAGAAATAAGCTAGCTTTCCAGACAAAGCCCTGTATTCATCATTTTGAAAACATGCTAGATTTCATTATAGAGTTGAAACCAGAAGGAAGCATATCATTCAGTAAAAATGAATATAAAATGAGTTACTCTTGAGAGTACGTTTCCTGCAGTCTTTACGATTTTACGCAAAATATAGGCTTAAATGTAGCATTATCCATGACACTTGGCCATGAGCAAGGACTTGAAATATGCAGCACTTGTGCAAAAAAAAACAACTACGGTTATGGCATCAGGGGAAAGCATTTCAACGTTATTTGTCAAGCATCAAAGATTTTCCCAGCAGTTGTATACACAGTTTGTACCTTTTCTACAATAACTGTTTCACATTATGCAACATTTCCATACAACTGCAGGTAAGATGGGCATGCAGGTAGTACTAGAACATTAATACCAGGACTCTTATCTCTAGAATATCTTGCCCTCAAGTGACAAATTATCTGATATAAGTTCCAAAACTGACCCAAGTTAACTGCAAGTTAAATCAATGAATGCCAATGCCAATAGCTTGTTCAATAATGAAAGTTCAACATAAGAAAGTTCAAGGTTCAACTCCTTGGCATGGCTGAGTTTGATGATGATGCAATTCAGAGGATATAATTGGCCGCAGTATCCCAGGATTGAGTCTTTTGCTCTTATTCCTTCTCTGATAATGCAGGGATTTGTCCTGCAATTCCTTATATGTGAACACTGATGAGGACAGGATGAAACTTAGTTGTGGTGCTTCCTACAAACAAATCACAGGATCGCAGAATGGTTATAGCACAGAAGACCATTCGGCCTGTCTCCTCTGTGCTTGCTCTCTGAGGAAGCAAATCGTCTAGTGGAGGCCTGTCCAACCTATTCACACTCAGAGGGGTGGAGGGGGAGGGAGGGGGGGGGGGGGTGAGGGGGGCTTTGGGGGCAGCAATACACGCATTTCAGTAAGGTAAGTTTTAGCACAGTGCTAAACATTAATTTCAAAAACAAAAACTCGTGCATGGAAAGAAACAACTTGCTAAGCAGAAGAAATCACAATAAATTGGTAATTACAAAATGTGAAACATTGAGTCGGAAACAGTGAGAGAGTATGTCCAGCTCACTCCCAGTCTCGGGCAACTCACTCACTCACCCTCATCCACTGTGATAATGCCTGTTAGTATGATGGGGTGAAAATGAATGACATCCCTGAGACAGAGAACGAGCCAGACAAACACTTGTCCCTCCTGCTCAAACTTTCTCCCTCACCCCTCTCCCACCCTCACTCATCCATCCTCACCCACCCACCCTCACTCACCCACCGTCATATTCACTCACCCATGCTCTCACTCACCTACCCTGACACTCACTCACCTACCCGTACACTCACTCACCCACCCTCACACTCACTCTTCCACCCTCGCACTCACTCTTCCACCCTCGCACTCACTCGCCCACCCATCCTTGCACTCACTTACCAACCCACCATCATACTCATTCACTCACCCACCCTCTCTCTCATCCACACTTCGACTCACTCATCACATTCACTCACCCACCCACACTCGCAGTCACTCATCCACCCACCCTCACACCACTCACCCATCCTCACTCATTCATCTACCCACTCTCACACTCACTCAACCACCCATCCTCACACTCACTCACCTACCGTTACATTCACTCACCCACCCTCACACTTACTCTTCCATCCTCGCACTCACTCGCCCACCCATCCTAGCACTCACTCACCAACCCACCATCATACTCATTCACTCACCCATCCTCCCTCGCTCAACCACCCACCCTCACTCTCTCACCCACACTTCTACTCACTCATCACATTCACTCACCCACCCACACTCGCAGTCACTCATCCACCTACCCTCACACCACTCACCCATCCTCACTCATTCACCTACCCACTCTCACACTCACTCAACCACCCATCCTCACACTCACTCACCAACCCTCACACTCACTCACTCATCCTTACTCACAAAGTTGTCTTGATGGGGGTAGGTGCAAAGAGAGCACAAGAGAGGCCCGGAGTGAGGCCTGAGGCCAAGGGTCTCACAAATCCAGGTGCCTGCCGAGGGAAGAGCCGAGAGCTGGGGGAATGCATGGAGAGCTGGGGGGAACCGTGGGGTTGCTGTGGGAAGTACCAGAGAGCTGAGGAGGGGGGGGGGGGGGGGGGGGGGATGGGTGGAATGCAGTCACAGACAGGGGAAAGCAGCCGGAGCCATGGGAAGGCACATTGAGTGGACGTCTTGTGCAGCCCAGAGAATCTCTATCTTCAAATACATAGAACATAGAACATAGAACAGCACAGCACAGAACAGGCCCTTCGGCCCTCAATGTTGTGCCGAGCCATGATCACCCTACTCAAACCCACGTATCCACCCTATACCCGTAACCCAACAACCCCCCCTTAACTTATATTAGGACACTACGGGCAATTTAGCATGGCCAATCCACCTAACCTGCACATCTTTGGACTGTGGGAGGAAACCGGAGCACCCGGAGGAAACCCACGCACACAGGGGGAGGACGTGCAGACTCCACACAGATAGTGACCCAGCCGGGAATCGAACCTGGGACCCTGGAGCTGTGAAGCATTTATGCTAACCACCATGCTACCCTGCTGCCCCAATAATTATCATCCCAGATGATCATTGGCTACTTTCCTCTTTGAGGGGGAGTGTGACTGGTGGTGGTTTAACCTGCAGATCACCACACCTTGCAAGGGGCAAGGTTGAGATAGCAGAGCCATTATGAATAACCTCCGCAGGTACAGGAATTGAACTTTGCTCTGCATCACAAACCAGCCATCCAGCTAATTGAGCTAAACTAGAATGGCTTATGGCAACATGTAGTTGCCAGTTCACTGTTCCTCCAAACACAGCCTATTTCTGTCCCATATTTACAGCTCATAGGCTCAATTCTGCCTATGGACAGAAAATATAGGAGGAAAATGGGCCATGATGAGGCGAAGCACTCCCCTGAAGAAATCTTCAAACTCACAGAGCCGCCTTACTGGCATTTTCCAGAATAACTTCGGAGGCCACATTGGAAGAGCTTTGTGGGCCATGGGTTGGACAAGTCTGATCTAATGCCATTCCCCTTCTTTTTCCCTGTAGCCCTGCATATTCTTCCTTTTCAGATAGTAATTCAAAACCTCCTTGATTGCCTCAATTGACTCTGCCGTCACCACACACTCATGCACTGCATTCCAGATCCTAACCACTCACTGCGTAAAAACATTTTCCCTCATGTCACCATTGCTTCTATTTAATCTGTGTCCAAAGGTTCTCAATCCTTCCACCAATATGAAAGGTTTCTCCCTATCTACTCTGTCCAGACTCCTTATGCTTTTGAACACCTTCCCCCTTCTCTTTTCCAAGTAAAACAATCCCAATTTCTCTGATCTACCTACGTAACTGAAGTTCCTCATCCCTGGACCATTCTCATTAATCTTTTCTGCACCCTCTCTTCTGCCTTCACACCCTTTCTGAAGTGTGGTGCTCAGAACTTGATGCAGCACTCCAGGTGAGGCTGAACCAGTGTTTCAGACAGGTTCAACATCACTTCCTGTGAATATCCAGGCTTGGCAATTGGACTACACCTCACCTCAGGTGTAACGGGCACCCAACGGTCACAAGTGTCAATAATTCAGCCTCCTAAGCTTGTTCTTGTCTTTTAGATTATGGCTGATTGACACTGTAATTCCATTTGCCCACCTCTGCTCCAAATCCTGACCCAAGAAAAATCTATTGAACACAATCTCAAAATTCTCAACTGACCAACTCAATGCCTTTTGCGAGGGGAGTACAGACTTCTGTAAAGAAAAAAATCTTCCTTTTATCCCTAAATGACCTCCATCTAATTCTAAGGTTATGTCTTTGTGTTCTGGATTCCCTCACAGGAGGGATGTATCAAAAGAAACCCCTTCATCATTTTGAACACCTCGAATAGATCATTCCCCAAGCCTCTCCACTCCAGACACCACACACCAAGTTTATGTCATCTGTTCTCATAATTTAAGCTTTTGAACCCCATAACACTGTCCACAATCTTAGATCAGGCATCATCTTAGGAACCTCTGGAATGCCTGAGAATAATTCAAAGACCTCAATATAATTTTAGTAGGAGTCCATAGAGGAGTCCAAAACAAGAGGTGTAAAGAGACTTATTTTGTTCCAAAGTAAACTATTTACATCGTACACATCGAGTGCCTCACAGCGCCAGAAACCTCGGTTCGATTCTGACCTTGAGTGACTGTGTGGAGTTTGCATGTTCTCTATGTGTCTGCAAGCATTTCCTTTTGGCGCTCTGAGTTCCTCCCACAGTCTAAAGATGTGCAGGTCACATTGATTGGTCATGTTGAATTACCCCTTTCGGGGTTGTGGGGATAGGGCACAATCTAGGTAGAATGCCATTTTGAAGGGTCGGCGTCAACTTAACGAGCCAAATGATCTCCTTCTGCATTGTAGGGATTCTATGATCTGGCCAAGTGGCACAACTTACCAAAGGGTATGGGCACAAGGAAAGAGACATGGGATTAGAAAGCTCCAGAAATGAGAATGGAATAATGTCGAGCAATTGGGAGCACTGGCACTGGTGCCAGGTTTGAAGGGTCATTCGACTATGAGATAAATCAATATATATCAGCAATCTATACAGATCAGAGTAGGGGGAAAATGTAATGCTTCATATTCATATAGTGACACAGTAAACTGAATTTGTTGAACCAAATATTGAACGAGATGAACATACAAATAATAATAAAACTCTTATAAAGACATGGGACTTATTTAAAAATAAAGTAGGTCACAAAACAGTTGCTGTGCACAAGGCTCACCATGAACAACGCCTTTGTGGAATTGTTAGCTTCCAATCTAATATATTCAAATCCTGAAATGTCAAACATGCAAAGAATGGGAAACGGCAGCAACATTCCCTGTTGGCTGCTTCTGACCTGGTGCTCGAAATTTACAAGCATCTGGCAGCTCCCAAACTTCCCTCACCAAAAGCAATTAACCTGGAATTGTCGTCAGGATGTGGCTTTTTTTTAAACAATTTAAGCTTGTGACCTTTGTGGTCAGTTGACACATGAACAAAATAATACAATGTAAGTCACTTGGAATGACAATCAAGTGTTCCACTCACCACAAGAATCATCCCAACATTTGCTGAACTAAAATATTGATAAAATTGATCAGTGTGGCTGGGTAATAGCCTGGGTAGAGAAAGAGATGGAAACAGTTAAAGGCACCTCCTAATGCGATAGGAGGTGACATTGACTAGACTTTGCTCTAGTCTCCAAATTAAAGTTATTTTTTTAATTCATGATTTTCTAACAATAATAATGATATGTAAATAAGCAATCTCTTTTCTAAGACTAGGTTGGTGATGGTTAACTACGAAGAAAATTAAATGAAGAGATTCACAATGAGGTAATACAATCAACAGAACAGTGAAAATGTCAGAGACAAAAAATCTTTCTTTCAGTTCCATGACGTGAAAACGTAACTGAAATCTGAGTGAGATACTTTAAACTTTAAAAAATATGGAACTTTAACACAGAGGTTCTTAAATGTTGGCCCAGCTCTTCCAATCCGTTTGAAGACCGGACTATCAGCCAAGATGCACGAAAATATCCCTCAGATGTCCCAACAGAAGGACACTGTGGGAATTGCCCAGGAAGTTTGAACTACTGATGAGCAATTCTACTACTCCCCAGGACTCCTTGAAAAAGTCTCCAGGCCTGATCCAGCAACCGCACAGATCCAGGCGCACCAGATAAATAGCGGGAGAAGGCAAAATCGAGATTTGCGCTGGGCGTGAACCATTTTGCGAATCACACGACCTGCTCCCGATGGTAAATAGGAAGCAGCAGTTCCTGGGTGGAAGCCCTGACTGATTTGGCCTCCCTCCTTCTCCAATTCCTTCCAGATAAAATTATGTTTAGTGGTGTAGATCCCGCGGAGGTTGCCCTTGAGTTGCTTGTGGCAGGCGAGGTGGGCAGATGCTGGAGAGGGCAGAAACGCCAACACAGGCTGGAGGTGGCACCACACATGCAGGGACCTCTGTATACCCTGAAGACCTGACCGCTCATCAAGTTGAGGGGGGACCCAGAAGGGTAGGTTAGCGATGGCTGAAGGTGTATAGGCGTCGTTGGTCATTAACTGAGCTGATGGACACCATATGCCGCAGAAGACTACTGCTCAGCACGGAGAGTGTGTAGCACCTATGCTACATCCTCATGGACTTGGCACCCCATGGAGGAGGAGGACTCCTGCTCCCCGTAGCCATGAAGCTCACTGCAGCCCTGAACCTTTATGCCACTGGGTCATTCCAGGCTAGAGCGGGGACCTGTGTGGCATATCACAATCTGCCACCCTCAGGTGCATCTGGGAGGTTATGGATGCTCTGTAAGGGGCAGCACGATGGCGCAGTGGGTTAGCCCTGTTGCCTCACGGAACTGAGGTCCCAGGTTCCATCCCGGCTCTGGGTCACTGTCCGTGTGGAGTTTGCACATTCTCCCCGTGTTTGCGTGGGTTTCGCCCCCACAACCCAAAGATGTGCAGAGTAGGTGGACTGAACACACTAAATTGCCCCTTAATTGGAAAAAAATGAATTGGGTACACTAAATTTATAAAAAAAAAGAAAAAAAAATGGATGCTCTGTAAGCCCGGGAATCCAACTATATTACATTCAAGCTGGACCACGCCCACCAGAATGCCCAGCCAGCATGCACCAGGGCATCAGGGTGTGCCCTATATTAACAGGAAGGGGTTCCATTCCCTGAATGCTCAGATCATGTGCCACCATCGCTTCCGAATCATGCACATGTGGGACTGCTACCCAGGGGGCGTGCATGACAGCTACATCCTGGGACATTCGGAAATCCCAGGTGTCTTTGAGGACAACCCCAGGATGACAGGTTGGCTCATGAGGGACACAGTCATGGCTGATGATGCCAGCGATGAGGCCTGAGACCGGTACAGAGACCCCGTTATAATGAGGCTCACGTTGCCATCCGTGCTGTCATTGGGAAGTACATCGGCCTGCTGAAAATGCTGTTCCGCTGCTTGGATCACTCTGGTCGTGCCCTGCAGTACACCCCCCAAGAGGGTCTCCCGCTTCGTGGTGGTTTGCTGTGCCCCACCATTCCCCGCCCTCCACCCCATTCCCCTCCCCCCTAATAAGACCCCCCCCATCACACCTCATCACACTGCTCACTCCCCGACCACCCAGTTCCCCCTTCAAGGGTCTGTGTAACACCACTCAAGGGCGATGGGCCTGTGTTGGCAATGTCAGCGGTTCAATATACAAGACAGGAGAGTGATGACAACTCGCTGTGAGGAAAGCTCTGCTGCTCCTCAGTTTCTGCAAAAGTCTAACTCCTCTCTTTCTGCTGACAGCGCACTCACAACCATCCTCTGAACAGGGTTCGCACGGGTGCTTGAGATCTTGGACCACCTTGCCAGCGGGGGGCGGGGGGCGATGAGGGAGTATACGGAAGAACAGGGGGTAGGGGTGCGATCAGGCCCATTGTGAAGATTAATGTGATAGAGGCTTCACTTGTATGAGGTGTGACATGTTTTAATAGTGAGCATTTTACTGTGACAGGTTTCCGTGCTTCCTAGCTACAGCTATTGACTTCACCAGTTCCCACTCAGTACTCTTCATTCTTCTTGATCTTTCATGGACTCGTGCTGTGTCTAGGTGTGTCCCCAAGAGTCACGTCAGAGGTGGAGGCAGCCTGCTCCTTCTGCACCCTGTGGCCTTTGATGCCCTTGGTGGACATCCTCTGGAGGGCCTGGAGCTGGTGGGGGGGAAGTGGGGGGGGGGGGGGGGCGTCCAACTTGCCGGTCTAAAGCAGATGGCATGTTTGGGCACCGCACCTGGATATGAAAGGACTTTGCTGTTGAGTGTCAGGGGATTCTGAGGAACAAGCATGAAGATCGGATGTGGGGAGGGTGTGAGGTGTCAGCCAGTGAATTGGGGGAGTTGGTACTTGGGAATTTGAGGGGTGGCAGGTGAAACCAGGAGTTAGGGGATAACTTACCTTGCAGCTCGTTCAAGGTCATTTGTCTTCTTCCTACATTAGATGATGGTCCTCCTTGTCATGCTGCCTGCATTCCCTGCAGCTGCCACTGCCTCCCGGGGGCATTGTTGACCTTGCCTCCCGGGGGCATTGCTGACCCTGCTGCTGGTCCTCTGACCCCCTTGGGGCAACAGTGGTAGCCACTTTTCATACCCAGTGCTGAGAAGCTTGTCCAGGTCGCCTTGCCCAAAGTGAGAAGCAGGCCTGTGCGCTGCAATGCTTGTGTTGACTGGGAGTGAGTGGTGAGGGAGTGTTTAAAAGCAGCTCCCCCTTGTTAGCAGCGAGACGCTGAGGCGGCAATCTGGCGAATTAAACTGCGAGACAACCAATAATGTCGAGAAGCTCGTGGGGGATCAGTTTTGTCACTGAGTGCCGTTGCATATGGGTTGCAATCTTGGCAACCTGGCTGTCGAGAAATACCCCACCAAGCACGTTCAAAACCGAACTTTAAAATTTTGAATCGCACCCTCCAAATCTGAGTTAGAGCCAAAGATATCAGACAATTCCAAACTTATTTACCTGAAAAGCCTCGCAGGAAATGTTAGACAAAAAAATCTTAGTCCAACTCCTGGGTAACTACAAAACTGACTCCCCCATCCCTGACACCTCCTCAATCCCCCAGCTAACTCTCTGAGCAAACACTTGGGCCTTAACCCGACCTGTGTACCCCCACCACCCAACTCCTCCCTGACCTTTCCCCTAAACTCCTGACTTCCTCTGACCGGATTGGCCGCCACCACCCGAAACCCTAAATCCCCCATGACCCCAGTGTGTTAATGAACGCTTGCCAGAATATGGCAGCTAATACCGTAAAAAGGGGGCGAGATTTCTGTGCAGATTCCCTTCACTGGGGTCTCTGAGGTGTCCTGCACCTACTGAGTTCTGCAGGATTGGAGGAAGGTATGTGTCACTTTTTTGTATGATGTGGAGATGCCGGCGTTGGACTGGGGTGAGCACAGTAAGAAGTCTTACATCACCAGTTTAAAGTCCAGCAGGTTTGTTTCAAACACTAGCTTTCGGAGCACTGCTCCTTCCTCAGGTGAATCCTGAGGAAGGAGCAGTGCTCCAAAAGCTAGTGTTTGAAACAAACCTGTTGGACTTTCACCTGGTATTGTAAGACTTCTCACTTTTTTGTATGGTCAAGGTTGAAAATCAGGCTTCCAACCCTGATCGGTAGATGTGGGCCTTTATACCTCAGTCTACTGAAATAGAGACAATTTGGGGCAGCTCTTAACCAAAGAAAAGATCCTATTCACAAGTCCACAGTGAGGTTGATGGATTAATTCTTGACACGAGGCCAATGATATTCAAAGCTGGTGTTCTGACTTTAACAGCTGAAAGCAAGTCGGCATCACGTGCTTCAGTCTAATAAACTCAACCCACCTATGCTACACAGAGAGCATGAACTCAATTAAAGCTTTCTGTACATTGTTGCTACATTGGAGATGCAATACAATGTGGTAATTTTTAATCAGTGGGGGGACTGAACATAATATTGATTGCGGAACTAGCAAATTTTTATTTTGACTTCCCAAGCTCAAACTGTGCGGTTCGGCATTGCAAATTGACAACAGGCCAATGCACTTAGCACCACACCACCTAATGCTTTACTTTTCACTTTGTTAATTGGTTGACAGTGCCAGTTTTTAGGTTACGGGGAATGAGAGCGCTGATAATGACTTTAAAACTGTGAAGAACAGAAACATAATGAGGCCAATCACTGATGCTGGCCGCAGTCGTCCCCATGAGTGCTATTTCTAGACTTCCACATGGAATAAGAATTAATGTGTCATAATTGAAATACAGTCCAGCATCAATGGGAAGATTGGTTTCCCATTGTAGTTATATAACTTAACATCTACAATCATTTGTTCTTACAATGCAACATAAATAGAATAAACAACTTGGTATTTGCTGTACTACTTACTGGCAGGTGAGTTATTCTACATAAATATTGTATTAATGTTTCAATTAGAATTCATGTTGCAGCTCCTGGCCTCAGTCTAAACCCCAGTACAGTATAACTGCAACACAAACATTTTAAACGTTTGGCTGACCTGTTATGACAAGTGCCAAAGTGTACTGTCCCTAAAATTGAACAGCAGGATCACACATTCGACCACGTGTGTACCTTCCAAGATCGAAACTGAAGCTTCGCCCAATCCCGACTTAGTAAAGAAGACACCAAAGGACAAAAGAACAAAGAAACATACGGCACTGGAACAGGCCCTTCAGCCCTCCACATGCTCCCCATCCAACCTAAAACCTTCTACACTTCTGGGGTCCGTATCCCTCTATTCCCATCCTATTCATGTATTTGTCAAGACGCATCTTTGCCATCACTATTGTACCTGCTTCCACCACCACCTCCGGCAGCAAGTTCCAGGTTTCAGGTAGCTTCCCAGAAGGAAGCAGAGTCCAACACACATGTCATTGGCGCTAATACCTCCTTATGGTTTTTCTGTCAGATTTTGTATGGTAGTGCTCCTGTAAAGCACCTTAGGGCGTTTTACTATTGTAAGGTGCTATATAAATGTGAATTTTTGGTGTTACTGTTGTCGGAATCGCTCCAGCTACTGTTGTCTGCTACCCAGCACCTTGATTAAAACTAGAGGTAGAAAATACATCTCTCACAATTAGGGGAATATTCCTTTCCTTTAACTCTGAATAGGTAATTCCCAGGCACAAGTCAAATTGAATTACGTAGCGCAGTGTTGCACAGATTGTCTACTTTGGTTTTATATAATGTTTACAAAACCTTTTTGCCTTTGTCCCATGGTAATTGATATTTTGTAGTATCAAATACCGGCTCTTTTCGAGGGGACTGCAGCCTTAGCAGGAATCAACCGTATTCACTAAATAACCTTTTTGTGAAGATTCTGATATATGCAGCCTCTCTTGTCCCTGTCTCATCTGCATACCTATTCAGCGAACAATTACAGTCCATTTGTCTCTTTACTCAAACATGAAACAAGGACATCTGTGCCCAATTACTGATGATGTTATCCAAACATGCCAAAGTGCAAATAATTTTCCCAATTTGCTGCTTATCTCTGTACTAATATGTATCTTGATGGCCTTTATATGTATGCAACTAAATTTACCCATGAAACTGCATTGTGCAAACGCCTTAACAAACCTTTACCAAAACGTTCCCAAAGTAATTACCTAAACTGTGTAATCTCTGTGCAATTAAATTCAATGTCAATATTTTACTTACTGCATTTTGTCAAATTAATACATTAAACTAGCACTAGGTACTTCAAGTGGGTGGTTATTGTTCAGAGTGCACCTGACAACGACAAGGTACAAAGAATCAGCAGTGATCAAAGTGTGAAAACCACTCAAAAGGAGAATATTTAAATAGCAAAATGTTGCCATTCAATCAATCCTGTGATTTTTAATGTCCAGTGTACACTACTGTGCTGCCAACTGAACTATCAGTTCTCACTTGAAGCGAGGCATTCATCACTTAATGTTCGAATATATTTCTACAAATCTCATTCTAAAAATAATGACAGTTTGATTTATTTAAATAAATTTCCAATATCTCACTCTTTCAAATCTTTAATCACACTCCTCAATTTTTCTCAACGTCAATAGTACTGCTGCATCTATAGATTTCTATGAGATCTCCACTCATTCTTTTGAACTCCAGTGAATATAATCCCAATCGACTCAAATCTCTCCTGACATGTCAGTTTCGCCAGCCCAGGAGTCAGTCTGGTAAACCTTTGCTGCACTCCCTTTGTGGTAAGAAATTGAACACTCGGTCCCCAGGTCACTGTCTGTGTGGAGTTTGCACTTTCTCCCCGTGTCCACGTGGGTTTCACCCCCACAACCCAAAAATGTGCAGAGTAGGTGGATTGGCCATGCTAAATTGCCCCTCAATTGGAAAAAAAATAATTGGGTACTCTAAATTTATTTTAAAAAAAACAGAACACTGTCCGCCCTTTCGGTCGGCAGAAAAGTTTCCACGGCACTATCTGGAAAAAGACAGGGAGATTTTCATCCCCCACCACCTTTAGTGTACTGACCAATATTTATCCTCTGGCTTACGTCACGAAAGATTACCTGGTCATAATCACATTGCCGCTTCTGGAAGGTGGCTATGCACAAATTGCTGCAACACAACACTGACAATATTTTAAAAGTATTTGCTGTAAAACGCTTTTTGCTTCCTGAGGTTGCAAAATGTGCTGCATATATGCAAGACTTGATGCACAAAGACCAATGCAGAAGTAATAATACCTGGCTATCATTGTGCTGCTCCTCACGATACCCAGAGAGATCTCAGAATCTTTCCTTTGTGATTGTCTGTATACTTTCCCCAGACAAGCAAAAGTCAACCGTGATTACAGCCTAGAATTTCAACTGCAGAGTGCTTATATAAGCAGCGGGAGTGTCACGAGAAATGCTGCTACTGTGACTATGGTTTACCTAAATGACATCTCTGTTGCAGATGCAAATAACCATACGTAAGAAATGTTATTCAATTCCAGAATTACTCTCCTTCTTTACTTCCCCTATCCAAGTAGGATTTCTATTTTTTTAAATCTTGCAGCCCAACAGAATGTCTCTAGGCATTTTATGTGCACAGTCCCTTTCCCACCTTTCAACTGAAAGGTTAGACTGAGCTGTATGAAAATGTCCTATGGTGTAATTGAAGAATTTGTAAATTGGGCTCATAATTGGAATGTGTTTTTAACCAGTGGACTTAAGAAATGAAATTAAAATCGCTTCTTGTCACAAGTAGGCTTCAAATGATGTTACTGTGAAAAGCCCCTAGTCGCCACATTCCGGCATCTGTTCTGGGAGGCTGGTACGGGAATTGATCCATGCTGCTGGCCTGTCTTGGTCTGCTTTCAAAGCCAGCTCTTTAGCCCTGTGCAAGCTGAGGCAGCCTGCTAGTCAGAGCGGTGTGTTCCAGGATTTAGTTTTGTAAAGGAGAATAGAGATTCGTCAGCGCAGGGTGAATCTTCAGAACCAACTTTGGAGGAAGTTGGTTCAATTGGTTGGCTGGTAACCTGCCGGTAGGCCAGGGACAGTGTTCTGGATGACATCAGTCAGTGATTGGTTCCTGCGGGTTGTTTCTGAGAGAGCTGCACAGAAGTGATTAGATTTTGAACAAAGAAGGAGCTCTCTCTCTTTCTCTCTCTGCTGAAGTAAAGGACTGCTTTATTGTTCTCAAACCAGTGAGTGCCTGGTACATCTTTACAATATATTTGAAATGATCCTGAAACAGCCTTGCCACACAAAACCCTCTCAAGTTTAGAAGGAAGAAGCATTGAAGCGAAAGCTTAAACTCCTGAAAGACTTTGACTGGACACCATGGGCTGGATTCTCCGTTAGGTGACGCCGAAAGCGCGAAACGCGATTGACCGGAGAATCGGCTCCGACGCCGAATTCGCACCTGACGCCAATTTCACTCAAATTCGGCATTTTTGGGCCCAAAAACGATGAAACCACGGCCCTGCCGTGTGGCTCAAAAGTACAGTATGCATCTCATTAGTGGTCCTGACGACCAATTCTCCAGGGCCTCTATGATTCAGCGCCTCGGATGGGCCAAATTCCCGACGCAGCGTTTCTAATGTGCTATAAAAAAATCATGGACCTGGCGTGCTGGCTGAGGCAGCTGAGAGAGGAGGTAAGAGGACTTCCGGTGGCGGCCAAAATCTTCCGGTGGCGGCCATGGATTCAGCAGGTCACACATTCAGTAGCTCTCGCCCTTAGTGTTTTTTTCATGGTGTTTAAGCTGGATTTTTCAGAAAATTTCTCAACATAAGTTGATCGAAGGGAGAGGAAAAGGAGGTGACCCTCAATTTATGGAATCATGTCCAAATAAGAGTCAAAAAAGGAGAAACCAAAAGATGAGTGAAAGCAAGAACCAGAGGTCATCGAGCTCAATGGTAATGAAACAAAGCATGTCTACTCCAGCTCACTGGTTGATGGAGCAATGGATCGAGTACCTGGATGAGAAGTTCACCCGGCATCGATAGGAGTGTACAGAAGATGTAACCCAGATGATAGCCTCGATTAAGGAGGTGGTTGACTGAGTGGAGGAGAAAACGATGACCCAGGGACAGGAGATTTTAAAGTTGCAGGAGGTGGCGACTGAACGAGAGGAGGAGTCCACTGCAATGGTTTGGAAATTAGCATACCACAGGACAACCAGAAATGACTGCTAGATAAAGTGGAAGACTTGGAGAACTGGCCTCGCAGCCAAAATATCCGAATCATCGGGCTGCCAGAGGGAAAGGAGGGATCAGATGCGGGAGAGCATGTAGGGAAGATGTTGCAGGAGATGGTCAGGGCCGATATGTTTGACAAGCCACTGGATGTGGACACGGCGCACAGGGTGCTCGCACATAAGCCCCAGGGTCGTGAGCCCCCGAGGGCCATGGTGGTGAGGCTACATCGATTCCTCGACAAGGAGCGTATGCGTATCATGAAGTGGGCCAGGTAGACGAAACGGTACATGTGGGAAGAATCAGAGACTGGTGTACCAAGACTGGGGGCCACAATTTCATCGTTTGTGGGGGGGGGGGGGGGCAAAAATGCCAAATTGGCGCGAAACCGGCGTCAGGCTCAATTTCAGCGTCTGAGCCAATTCTCCGGTCGATCACATTTCATGCTTTCAGCATCACTTTACGGAGAATCCAGCCCATGGTGTCCAGTCAAAGTCTTTCAGGAGTTTAAGCTTTCGTTTTGATGCTTCTTCCTTCTAAACTTGAGAGGGTTTTCTGTGGCAAGGCTGTCTACTTTCTTAGTCGTTTCAGGATCATTTCAAATATATTGTAAATATGTGCCGGGAACTCACTGGTTTGAGAACAATGTGTAATTTGATTTTGATTTATTTTCTGTCGCAAAGATGGTTGAATCATGCATGTATAATTTTGATTAAGCTGCTTGAAGCTTCTTCTATTGTCTTTGATTCTCTTTGAAGGTGATGTGACTGATAAGAATCGGTCAAAGGGGGAGGGGTAGAACCTGGCAATCTGGTGTCATGACTTTTAAACTTTAACTGTGGTGGTCTGAGTTTGGGGGAAGGGACAGGATGGCGGAGAGGTGAGAAAAATTGTTCTGTATTTTGCTATGTCTTGTTTGAAATTTCGGTCTTTTAATTCTGTGAGTTAAGTTGCAATGTTTGGGAAGAAAAGGGTTTTGGTGTTTTATTTTTTTTCTTTCCTCTCTTCTGGTGTAATTTGATTTTCATTTATTGCTTTATGTACTGGATCACAGAGAGAAAAACTTTGAAGATGCGATGGGGTGTTTTAGTTTCTGCAAGAAGGATGGTTGACTCTTGCATACATAATTTTGCTTAAGCTGCTTGAAGCTTCTTCTTTTGTGTTTGATTCTGTTTGAAGGTGATGGGACTGATAAGAATAGGTTAAAGGGGGAGGGGTTTGCCTCGTTACCTGTGCGTTGGGGGATGGTAGGTTTGCCTTTTTGGATTGTTGTTACTGTGTTGAGTGCTTGTGTTATTGTTAGGTGTGATAGAAACTGGCAGTCGGCAGGCTTTTTGACGCCAGAGAGTGGTAGATTCTGAGCTAGCTGAATAGCTGGTTCATGGGAGCAAAGTGGGAGGAGAGCTGAGGAAAGACGAAGTGGGGGTGGGGTGGGAGGGGGTACTGCTGACGGGCAAGGGACAGTTAGGAGACTGGAGATGGAGATCAGATGGCGGTCGCCACCGAGTGGAGGATCATGTGAGGTGCGGAACACAGGCTAGGAGCTGGCCCAGGAAAGGTCATGGTTGACCGACAGGGGATGGGGGAAAAAGCCCCCCCCCCCCCCCCCCGACCAGACTGGTTTGGAATGTTCGTGGGCTTAACGGGCCAGTTAAGAGAGCTCGTGTGTTCACACACCTGAGACAGTTAAAAGCGGACATGGCTATGTTACAGGAGACACACTTGAAGCTGGGAGACCAAATTAGATTAAAGAAAGGATGGTCGGGCAGGTGTTTCATTCAGGACTGGACTTTAAAACAAGGGGGTGGCTATCCTGATTAATAAAAGGGTGACATTCGAGGTGGGGAGGATACAGGTAGACCGGGAGGCAGATTTATTATAGTTAGCGGGAAGCTAGACGGAATGGCAGTGGTGCTGCTGAATATATATGCCCCAAACTGGGATGATGTCATGTTTATCAGGAAGGTGCTGGGGAAGATCTCAGACATTGACGCGCACCGGCTGATCATGGGGGGTGACTTTAATACGGTCCTGGACCCGACGTTGGACCGGTCGAGTGCTAGGTCGGGGAAACTATCAGCAATGGCAAAGGAACTGCGGGGGATCATGGAGCGCATGGGAGGGTGGATCCGTGGAGATTTGAGAGACCAAGGAGCAGGGAACATTCATTCTTCTCCCATGTACAAAAGGCGTACTCCAGGATAGATTTCTTTGTGCTAGATAAAACACTGCTAGCAGGGGCTGAGGATACTGAGTACTCAGCAATTGTGGTCTCAGATCATGCACCACACTGGATAGACCTACGGGCAGACACGGGAATGTCCCAGCACCCACAGTGGAGACTAGATACAGGGCTGTTAGCGGATGAGGAGATCTGTGAGTAAGTGAGAGAGGCCATTCGGGGGTACAAAAAGATCAATGACACGGGAGAGACTGCAGCCGGGGTGGTCTGAGAGGCACTGAAAGCGGTCATTAGAGGGGAATGTATTTCGATTTGAGCCAACAGGGATAAAACTGAGCGGTCGGAGCTGGACAGGTTGATAGGAGAAATGTTACAGGTGGACAGGAGATATTCAGAGTCTCCAAATGCGGAGCTTCTGAAGGAGCGTCAGAGACTTCAAATGGAGTTTGGGCTCCTTTCCACAGGAAAGACAGAGGGTCAGCTGAGGAGGGTAAAAGGGGCAGTATATGAACATGGGGAGACAGCTAGCAGGATGCTGGCACATCAGCTGAGGAAACAGGAGGCAGTGAGAGAAATAGGGAAAATAAAGGATATGAGGGGGAAGACGGTGACGGACCCGGGGGGGTGGGGTGGTGAATGAAGTGTTCCGG
Source organism: Scyliorhinus canicula (assembly GCF_902713615.1). Classification (NCBI taxonomy): domain Eukaryota; kingdom Metazoa; phylum Chordata; class Chondrichthyes; order Carcharhiniformes; family Scyliorhinidae; genus Scyliorhinus; species Scyliorhinus canicula. The sequence goes on from NC_052164.1 coordinate 77,925,438, forward strand.
GAATTTTATAGCCAGTTATACGAGTCAGAACCCCCAGTTGGAGAGGTGGGCATGAATCAATTCCTGGGGAGGCTAGAGTTCCCGAAGATAAATGAGGAGCTGGTGGAGGCCCTGGGGGCCCCGATTGGGCTTGGGGAGGTGATAGAGGGACTGGGGGCAATGCAATCGGGTATAACCCCGGGACATGATGGGTTGCCAGTGGAATTTTATAAGAAGTTCTCTGGGTTATTGAGGCCGTTCCTGGTTAAAGCTTTCAACGAGTCCAAGAAGCTGGGAGTACTCCCCCCAACGTTATCACAGGCATCAATTTCTCTCATCCTGAAGCGTGACAAGGATCCGGAGAGCTGTGGATCATACAGGCCAATCTCCCTCTTGAATGAAGATGCCAAATTATTGGCAAAGATCCTGGCCACTCGAATAGAGGATTATGTCCCAGAGATAATTGGGGAGGATCATACAGGATTTGTAAAACGCAGGCACCTGACATCCAACATTAGACGGCTTCTGAATGTAATTATGATGCCAGCGGAGGGGTGCAAGGCTGAGGTGGCAGTTGCCATGGACGCGGAGAAGGCTTTCGACCGAGTAGAATGGAAGTATCTATGTGATATTTTAGGCAGGTTTGGGTTTGGGCAGGGATTTGTGGAGTGGGTCCGGCTACTGTACCAGGCCCCAGTGGCAAATGTAAGAACTAACCGAGTAGAATACTTTAGTCTTTATCGGGGGACAAGGCAGGGATGCCCGCTCTCCCATTACTGTTTGCCATGGCCATAGAACCCTTAGCAATGGCTATGAGAGCAGCGAATACCTGAGAGGGTATAGTGAGAGGGGGGGGGGGGGGGGGGGGGGGGGGTAGAGCACAGCGTCTCTCTCTCCATGCGGACGATTTGCTCCTTTATATCACGGACCCGGTTTGGGGGGGGGGGGATGACTAATCATGGAGATATTAGGAGAATTTGGGCAATTTTCAGGCTATAAGTTAAATTATGGGAAAAAGCGAGATGTTTGTGATTCAGGCACGGGGCAGGAAAGGAGGCTGAAGGAGCTACCTTTTAAAGTGGTTAGGAAGAGTTTTAGGTATCTGGGGATTCAAGTGGTCAAGGATTGGGGGCAGCTTCGCACATTAAATTTGGGCAAAGCAGTGGATCAAATGAGAAGAGATTTTTGCAGATGGGACATGCTCCCTCTGACGCTGGCGGGGAGGGTTCAGACGGTGAAGATGACGGTCCTTCCGAGACCGCTTTTCTTTTTTCAGTGTCTCCCGATTTTTGTCCCAAAGGCTTTTTTCAGAAGTATGAATGTGGCCATATCAAGGTTTACATGGGCGGATAAAACCCCAAGAGTAAAGAGGACACTCCTGGAACGGGCCCGCGGGGAAGGGGGATTGGCTCTCCAGAGCTTTATTAACTGTTACTGGGCTGCCAACATATCGATGGTTAGGAAGTGGGTAATGAGGGAGGGGTCGGCCTGGGAGCGGATGGAGGCAGCATCCTGCAAAGGTACGAGTCTGGAGGCTTTACTGAAGGAGCCACTGCCGTTCTCGCCGGCTCGGTACTCCACAAGTCCTGTGGTGGTGGCAGCCCTGAGGGTGTGGGGGCAATGGATGCAGCATATGAGACTGGAGGGGTGTCAGTGTGGTCATCGATCTGTGACAATCACCGGTTTGGCCCGGGGGGCTGGATGGGGGCTTTAAGGTGTGTCAGCAGGCAGGGATTGAGAGGTTTAGACATCTATTCATCCAGGGGGGCTTCCCGACCTTGGAGTCATGAGAGGAGGAGTTTGATTTGCCGGGTTGGAACGGGTTTCAGTACCTTCAAGTGCGGGACTTTGTATGAAGACAGGTCCCAAGCTTTCCTCGCCTCCCCCTGAGGGGACTACAGGATAAAGTGCTGTCAAAAACAGGGGTTGGAGGTGGGAAGGTTTCGGACATATACAGGGAATTGTTAGAGTGGGACGGGTCCCCTATCAGAGAGGTGTATAAGAAGTGGGAAGAGGAGCTACGAGGGGAATTGGAAACTGATCTGTGGGAAAAAGCCTTGAAAAGGGTAAATGCATCCTCGTCCTGTGCAAGACTCAGCTTGATTCAGTTCAAGGTAGTCCACAGGGCCCACATGACGGTAGCTCGGATGAGTAGGTTGTTCGAGGAGGTGGAGGACAGATGTGGGCGGTGTGGGGGTAGCCCGGCCAACCATGTCCATACGATTTGGGCATGTCCGAAACTGAGGGAATTCTGGCAGGGATTTGCAGATGGCATGTCGGAAGTCCTGGAAGGTAGGGTAACTCCGAGTCCAAAATTAGCAATATTTGGGGTGTCAGAAGATCCGGAGGCAAAGGTGGGTAGGGAGGCCGATATCCTGGCCTTCTCCTCTCTGGTGGCCCGGAGACGGATCTTGCTGAGATGGAGGGACTCGGAGCCCCCGAAATCAGGAGTGTGGGTCAGCGATATGGTAGAGCTTCTCAGTCTGGAGAAAATCAAGTTCGCTCTAAGAGGATCAATCTAGAGATACGCCCGGAGTTGGCAGCTGTTCATCGATTTCTTTAACAAAAACTGAACGTCAGCAGTAAGGGGGGAAAGGGAAAAGGGAGGGGGGAATAGGAGGCATGGTAATGTTAAATAAGGACAGGGAATTTAGTATATGGGAAATTGGGGATAGGGCGGGAGAAGTGGGGTACGTGGTTTATTGTGTGTTGTTATTTTAGGGGATATTTTGTGTGTCAACCCGCGCGGTTGTTTTCAAAATGTCAATATGTTAAATTGTGAAAATTACAAATGCTTTCTAAAAAAAGAGAGGAGGTAGGAAGTGGCATGGGGGGACTGCGGGCTCCCAGCAGGGCGAGAGGGGGGGGGAAAGCCGGTGGCCATTAAGGTGACTGTGGCGCTGGATCTTTATGCAATGGGGTTGTTCCAGTCGCCGAGTGGGGACCTGTCCAGCATCTCATAGGCATCGGTGCACAGGTACATCCGTGCAGTCACTGTATGCCCAGGCGGATCAGTACATCCAGGACCATGTGGACCGCGCCCACCAGGATGCCCGGGCAGCGGGGTTCGCTACCATCGCCGGGTGACCCGGGTACATGCGGTCGTCGATGGGGTGCATGTCGTCCTACGGCCACCAACCGATAACTGGACACTGTTCACCAATCGCAAGGGGTGCCACTTCAGGAACATTCAGGTGGTCTGTGGCCACCAGATGCAGATCCTGCACGTCTGCGACTGATTCCCGGGCAGTGCACATGACTCTTTCATCTTGGGGCACTCGGTGATCTCTGACATGTCTCCCCCCCCTCCCCCCGGCTGCGGGGCTGGTTGCTGGGTGACAGGGGTTAACTGTTGTGGTCGCGTCTGATGGCGCCTATACGTAGGCTACAGACCGAGGTGGAGACCTGCTACAAAGATGCCCATTGTGCAACCAGGGGTGTTGTCAAGAGCTGCTTCGGGACCCTGAATATGCGATTCAGGTGCCTGGACCGTTCTGGAGAGGCTCTCCATTACGGGACCAGGAAGGTCGCCCACATCATGTTGGCCTGCTGCGTCCTCCATAATATAGCCCAGCAGAGGGACAATGTGCTGGAGGTGGATGAGGAAGAAGGAGAGGCCTCGTCAGGCGAGGAGGATGAGGGGGAGGGGGACAATGAGCGGGACATGGGGCCTTGCCAGGCACGGGAGGCCGCAAGGCATTATCGCCAGGGCCAGCGCGCATGGGACACACTCATCAAATCACGTTTCGCAGACTAGTGAGGAGGTGGTCGCTGGCCAGGGGCACGGATACCACCATAACACACCCCCTCGCTCCCACACCATCGAACATCCTCACCTCCCACATCACCAAACCACCCACATTCACACCCCTATTGTTATATATACCTGTGGCCCTACCAGCTGGGGGCACTGGGTTGGCAGTGACAGCGGGTCTGGTCCATGGGATGGAGGATGATGACAGCCCGCTCTGCGATGAACTCTGTGCTCCACATCATTTGACAATGTCTGACTTATGCCCATGTGAGTGATTATTGTGAACAAATATAGGCAGGCTGTGCCCTAGTCCCTGTACCTAAACTGTGACCTGCACCCATACCAACTTAACTGGTGTCTAACTTTCAGGCCTTACGGGCCCCACCAGTAGCTTTTGTGGTTCCCCAGGCAGTACAGCAGGAGTCGAGGCAGACAGCTGTGACTGCTGCCCTGCGACGAGGGTCCCTGTTGGCGCACATTTTCTGGGGCGGCTCGGCCTGGCTGGGCTCAGCTGCTCCTCAGGTATCCAGGGTGGTGTCGTCCTGCCCTGTTCTGCTCACTGCCCACCAGATTCACCAGGAACAGGAGGTGGGAGTCCGAGGTGCTACGGTGTACCGGCACCTCAAATGCGGGAGCCACCGGCATGGGCCCGAGCACCTCCTGCTCCCTCGGGGTGCCCAATGGCCCGCGGGCTTCTCCATGGGATGGGAGTGCGAGCAGCGCCATCTCCCACAGCTCCCCCGCCACCTGGCATTGCCAGTCCTGGAGGCACGCTCTGGTATCGATGAGGGTCTGAACGTGAGCGGCCATGGAGCACAGGGAGTGGACCATCTCCATCTGAGACTGCAGCACATCACTCTGCAACTGAGCCACCGCCCTGAGGGTCCGTCCCACATCAACCAGTTAGTGGGCTGCATCCCTCTGGGTCTGTGCCACATCAGCCAGTTAGTGGGCTGCATCCCTCTGGGTCTGTGCCACATCAGCCAGTTAGTGGGCTGCATCCCTCTGGGTCTGTGCCACATCAGCCAGTTAGTGGGCTGCATCCATCTGGGTCTGTCCCACATCAGCCAGTTAGTGGGCTGCATCCCTCTGGGTCTGTCCCACATCAGCCAGTTAGTGGGCTGCGTCACTCGTGGTGTGAGCATGTCCCTCAGGGTGTGGGCCACATCCCTCTGTGATTGGATCACTTCCCTCTCTGTCTGCGCCATGCCAGCCTGCACCTGGGCATTGCCGCTGACGCTCTCAGCAATGGCCTGCTGTGACTGGGCCACGCTGAGGAGCGCCGCTGCAATCTCCAGCTGGCTCTGGCACATGGTTGCCTGTGAGAGGGTAGCCCGGCCTGGGTCTCGGCCCCCGCCTGGACAGAATGCCCCACGCCTTGTACACGCTGACCCATATCAGACACCGTTGCCCCCATTGCCTCCACCGCGGACGCCACCTGTGCGGTTTCGGCCTGGGTGGCACGCATGTCCGGCACCACCCCCGGCCCCTGCACGCAGATGGACTCCTCCACCTGCTCCTGCAGGTGCTGGAAGCCAGCCGTCAGTCCCTGGATTTCTGACTGCACCTGCACTGTGGGTGGGAATGGATGTTCCAGGAGCCCGGGACCCATCTGGGCGGCAACTGGTTCCTGGGGGTGAGCTGCCCTCCGACCGCCTGGCCCCTCGGCTGCTCCTACCTCCACTTGCTGTACTGGACCGACTGGTGCGCACCAGATTGAATCCCAGGAGCCTCTTCACTAGTTTGCCCAACCGAGGTGATAATTTCTGAGATGATGGAGTGTGTTGGAGACAGCAGTGACGGAAAGTCAGTGTCCTCCTCTGAGCCGACCTCCGAGGTCTCCTGAGGTGGGGAGACTAGCCTTCTTGGGCAGAGGGCTGGAGTTCTGGCTGCTCTCCCCATTGGTACTCAGCCGTCCAGGGGACAGCGGCTCTGGCACTGGCTGAGGGACAGGGTGCACCGGATTCACCAGGCCCATCTCCGGCAGGTCCTGTAAGATACAAGATGGTATGTGTGGTTAGACAGCTGGGCAGGGGTCAATCGTGATGTGGTGATGGCTGAGGTGAGGGGGTTAGGGTTAGTATGAGGTGGATTGGAGGTGGGGAGCGGGTTTTGGGTAGGGTGAGTGGGGTTGGGGAGGGGAGGGGGTTTGGGGTGGGGAGGCGGGTTGGGGTGGTTTGAGGGGGGTTTAGTGAGGGGGGTTTGGGGCAGCACACATGTGTCATGAGGATCCGCAACTAGGCAGGGGGTCTCACTTCGCCGCGCACCGCTGACCTCCGCGTCGGCGGTCTCCCTTTCCTCCGGGCCGCCGACCACATCCAGTGCCCTCCGCTCGGATACGGTGAGGGGATGCAGGTGTGGTGGTCCCCCTCCGGTCTTTTCCCACTCCCGACGGCTGTGTGCGGCCTTGTCCTGGGTGGGGGGGGGGGGGGGGGGGGGGGGACCACAAACAATGACAGTGTTAGACAGCCCGGCGCATGCAGCCCAGAGGTTGAGTAGCCGATGGCATCAGTGGCCAAGGCACATGGCCATTGGGGCTGCAATGGGTGCTGGCATGTGGGGCAGAGTGGGGGTCCAGCTGCACCCTGGGGGGGTGGGGTCCGAGACACATGTGTGTGGGGGGTAGGGGGGTTAGTGCCAGGGGCATAGTGCTGACTACTTACCCTGGCCGCCCTGAGGAGGTTGCGCAGTTTTTTTCTGCACTGGGTGCCAGTCCGAGCGACTCCGCTGATGGCGCTGACGGCGGCTCCCATCTCCACCCAGGCACCGCGAACGGTGGTGCCTGAGGATCTCCCTCCTGGGCCAGGGTACAGCACCAGCCGCCTCTCCTCCAGGGAGCAAAGGAGGGTCTCCAGTTCTGCATCAGGCAAATGCAGCGCTTCTCTCTTTCCAGCCATGTTGGCTGCAATGCTTGTGTGTGGGAGGGGAAGAATCCCTTAAGTGGGATCCCTTAATAGGATGCAGCTATGCGGCAATTTTGCATGTCCCCCGTGCCAGACCCTTTGGAGTGTCTGAATACCTTCACCTGTGGCACCATTTTTGCCTTTGTGAAACTCCACAGTTTTCATGACGACGTCAGCACTTAGTCGCAGAAATGAGAATCCAGCCCCATCATAGTGCATCGGAGCTCCATTATCCTTTTTACTTTATCATCATTATTCTTCCCTCTCCACAACCCTTTCCCTCTATGTGTGTGTGTGTTTATAGAGTGGGGCAAGTTGGCAAGGAGGGGGGCATTGGGAAAGGGGTGTTAGGTCATCAGTTACATTTTTGTCAGTTTAGTTAATAATAATCAAGAATATTTATTAGTGTCACAAGTGGGCTTACATTAACACTGCAATGAAGTTACTGTGAAAATCCCCGAGACACCGCCTGTTCAGAGGGGAAATTCAGAATATCCAATTCACAGAGCAGCACGGTGGCCCAGTGGGTTAGCCCTGCTGCCTCACGGCGTCGAGGTCCCAGGTTCAATCCCGGCTCTGGGTCCCTGTGTCTGCAATTCACCTACCAAGCACATTCTTTGGGACTTGTGGGACAAAACCGGAGCACCCGGAGAAAACCCACGCCGACATGGGGAGAATGTGCAGACACTGCACAGACAGTGACCCAAGCCGGAATCGAACCTTGGACCCTGGTGCTGTGAAGCAGCAGTGCTAACCACTGTGCTACTCTACCGTGTTACTGTTAAATTGCACAAGGTTATTTGTGTTATATTTGCAAACCTGGTGAATGCAGTTTATTTAGCTCAACCAAGGTCCTACGGTATTTTAAAAATAACATTTAATTTCATTTGAGTTTCGACTCCAGGTCAAGTGGGGCTGGAATTGATCACGGGGTCATGACAGTTTCTATACAAATCATCTAATGCCCTCTTGAATGCCTTGAATGGAACTGCCTCCAACATACTTGCAGGCAGTGCATTTCCGACCCGAACCATTCATTGTGTGAAAAAGATTTTTTTCACATCACATTTGCTTCTTTTGACAATCACTTCAAAATTGTTCCCTTTTGTTCTCGATCCTTCTATGAGCAGGAACAGTGTCCCGCGATGTACTCTGTCCAACCCCCTCATGATTTTGAACATGTCAATCAAATCTCCTCTCCGCCTTCTTCTCTCCAAGGAGAACAGTCCCAACCTCTCCATGCAATCCTCCGAACTGAGGACTCTTGTCCCTGGAAATAAATCTAAGTTCTCTCTTCCTTCTTTCATTCTCCCCGTTTACTTGACTCACTCACTATTTTCTTTGCCCTCTTCCTCTCCTCATTGATCGACTCTCTCGCTCTCTCTCCCTCTCTATTTCCCGGGTCAGGTTGAAAGTAATGAAGTAAAGTTGGGACTTTATGTGTGAAGAAAGGTAAGGGACGGGATTCTCTGTTTCTGAGACAAAGTGATGTGGGTCAGTGAATGAGTGAGTGGATGGGTGGGTGAGTGGGGGAGGTGGGCAGGTGGGTTAGTGGTTAGGTGAATGAATGGTTGAATGAGTAGGTGAGTATCTGGATGGGTGGGTGAGTGGATAGTCAGTTGTCAGGCTAGTCATGCCTGAGGACAGTCGACTGGTAGTCGGAAGCGTAGGTAGTTGGGTCGGGTTGGGGTTAGATTGGTGGTTGGGGAAGGCAGGGTAGGCTGGGATCTGCTGGTGGTCAGAGGGTAGTTAGGTTAGAAGGCAGCCTGGGGAGTAGCGAGCTAGTTGCCGGCAGTTGGGTTGTGTCTGGTGATGGTTAGGTTAAGAGGGCAATTGGGTGGTTCAGAGGGTTATCTGGGTCATGTTAGGAGGGTACTAAGGTTTTAGTCAGGTATTCAGATGGTCAATGGCCATCCGGTTATGTCAGAGGGGGTAGTCAGGTCCATTCGGGCTGGGGGAGGGTGGTGGGGGCGAGTGCAGTAGTGTGAATGTTAGGTGGTTGGGGGTTAGATGTCTCATGTCTGAGGATACTCCGGTGGTTGGAGAGTGACCAGGTTGGGGGAGGTCGGATTGGTTTGGGAAGCTAATTGGATAGTCGTAGGAAATCGGACAGTGGTGGGGGAGGAGGAATGTTGCATGCTTGGAGGATAAATCGGTTGCGGTGGGACATGTAGTCAGATGGTCAGTTGAGGTGTGGTGATTGGGGAGAGTGCATCACTTGTGCAGTTACCACGATGTTACACCAGGTTTGAACCTGTCTAATATTTCCTGGGCAAGTACCCTAGGTCTTTCTCCAGTCTCTGACTCTAGTTCGGATTTGTGCAGATCCCTGGAAATCAGGGGAATTTCCCAATGGAAGTTTAAATTTCCCACATAGATCTGTGCGTCAGGACTTGCATAGAGTCCTAACTTGCATCTTCGGTCATAGATCCAGTCTCTGACAATTGGAGACTGGAAGATGCGAGCCAGTGATTTAACTGGGGGGGGGGGGGGGGAAGAATAACATTGACAGACTCATTATCCATGACAAAAGAACAATCATACGAGATACTGGTTTAGCTCAGTTGGCTGGGCGGTGTTTTGTGATGTGGAGCATCGTCAACAACTTGGGTTCAATTTCCGTATCAACTGAGGTTATTCATGATCTTGCTCCTTGCCTGAGGTTTGGTGACTCTCAGGTTAAATCACCAACAGTCAGCTGACACAAAGGGGATAGCAACCCCTTTACTTATAGCAATTTCAACATACTTGGAATGGGCTTAGGCTGGACGTAATGGTAGCCTTTCTGAGATTTAGTTCAGGAATGCATCTTGTTTTGTTTTAAATGCTCAGAGAATTTTTCTTATTCAAACATCATGTGATGTTCATTTGGAAACCAAATTCATTGAATATTGTCCACTGATTCACTGGAAAGTCACTTTAATTGAAACACTTTGGTGACATCAGCAGATCTGAGAAAAGGGACGACCATGAATGAAGAGTTCATTTATCATGGGAACAGCAGCAATATCCATATGCAAAAAGGTCTGGACAACATTCAGGGCTAATAAATTGTAAGTAACGTTCATGCCACACAAAATGGCAGACAATGGCCATCTCCAACAACAGAGGGCGGGATTCTCCACGCCTCCACGCAAAAATCGCGATCGGTGCGGGGGCAGAGAATGGGCGTCAAACCAGAGACTGAGTCTGAAGCCACTCCCACGATTCTCCGGTCCCTGGAGAATCGGCATTAATCGCGCGCACGCGGTCGACGGCCATTGATTCACCGATCGCAGCTGACCGAGCTCCCGATGGCGTGGTTCTCTCAAGGTTCCACACGTCATGAACTCAGCATGGTGGCTGTGGACTCAGTCTGCGGCTGCCCTGGTGGGGGGGAGATCATTAACGGGGGGGGGGGCTCCAGGAAGGCCAGGCTACCGTTCGGGGGCCACCGATCCGCGGGCGCGCATGATGTGGGGGGATCTATGTTTTCGGTGCCGGTCCGCCGTGTGGGTCGGCCATGTCACGCGGGGCAGCCGATGCAGGCCATCGCCATGCGCATGCGTGGACCCCCCACGGAGGTGCAGGGCTCCGTATTGGCAGCCGGAGCTGTGAGGAGCACTCCGGGGCCCTGCTGGCCTCCTGCAAATCGGAGAATCACCCTGGACTTTCTCCAGGGAAGTCCAGAGTGATTTGTGTGCGTTTTTTCGTGGCCGTGGAGACATAGCCCCATTATTGGAGAATCCCGCCCAGAGAAACCAGCTATCTCTCTTTGACATTAAATGGCATTAAAATCATTGAATCCATCACTGTCAATATTCTGGAGATTACCATTGATGAAAAAATGAACTGGAAAAGCCATATACATACTGTGGCTACAGGAACAGGTCAGAGGCTGGAAACTTTGCAGTGAGTAATTCACCTCCTGACTCTCCAATGCCTGTGCATTTTCTCCAAGTCACAAGTCAGGAGTGCGATGGAAAACTCTACACTTGCTTGGATGAGTGCAGCTCCAACAGCACTCCAGAAGCCTGACACCATCCAGGCCAAAGCAGCCAACTTGATTGACACCCCTTCCAAAGAATCCACTCTTACTGACAAACAGTGGCACCATCTACAAGATGCACTGCGTGATTCATCTGAATTAGCACCTTCCAAACCCACAACCACTAGCATCTTCTAGAAGATCAAGAGTAGCAGATACCTGGAAACATCACCACTTCAAAGCTCCCCTTCAAGCTACTCACCATTCTGACTTGGAAATACATCACCGTTCCTTCACTGTCGCTCGGTCAAAATCCTCGAACTCCAAACCCTAACAACACTGTGGGTATACCTGCAGCACATAGACTGCAACAGTTCAAGAGGACAGCTCACCACCATTTTTTCAAGGGCAATTAAGGTTGGCCTATAAATGCTGGCCTTGCCAGCTACACCCACATCTCGTGAAAGAATAAAAAAATTTGAAAAATCTAAGAGGCAGCTGACAAGTTCATGTTAGAGATGGAGTTGATCTCGCAGCACCATAAGAACAGGACCATCAGAATGTCACTGATGTGTTGGGTATGCTGGGTCTGCGAGGACTGCGTTTACCATAGCAGTGAGAGAGACAGGCTTCCAACACTTGGAGAAATGCAACTCTATTTTATTGAACTCTTAACAGCAGCCAATCACCAGACAGGACACGGCCACTATAAAGCCAGAGGGCACTAGTTTTCCCGCTCTCTTGGGATGCAGCCTCTGAGACAGCCAGAGCCTGTGAGCAACAACTAGAACATCCACCATGTGGTAGTAAGATAGCCTGGTCAGGTTAGCCTCAGATCTGTTGAGCTGCTTGCAGAAAAATACTTTTCACTGTACCTCGGTACACATGACAATAAACAAATCCAATCCAATCCAATCCAAGGTCTCCAGTCAACTCAACAAATCTCGCATACGCTTCAGGCTGGATACCGGCGCTTCAGCTAACCTCATTTCGCAGTCTGACCTGGATAACATCCACATCAAGCCGAACACCCTTCCATCGGCCTGCCAGCTTCTCGACTACAATGGCAATGCCATTGCTGCCAGTGGCTCATGCCAGCTTGTGGTATTGCATTGTTCCTCAAGAGCCACCCTGCGTTTCAAAATTGTAGGGTCCAACAAAGCATCCTTGCTCGGTGCTCAGGCCTGCAAGATCCTGAATCTTGTACAGCGAGTTCACTCCATGTCGCCCGCTGAGGCATCAGCCTCGCCAGATGCCAACTTCCAAATCCAATTAAATGACATCATTGCACGATACCACAGCGTCTTCGAGGGTATGGGCATACTCCCCTACACGTACAAGATTCTTTTGAAACCGAATGCCACACCTGTGATTCATGCAACCCGTCAGGTGCCGGCGCCCCTTAAGCAGCAGCAGCAGCTGCAAGACCTCCAGGACCAGGGCATCATTTTTAAGGTCACGGAACCCACGGACTGGGTTAGCTCCATGGTTTGTGTCAAAAAACTGTCTGGGGAACTGCGCATTTGTATCGACCCCAAAGATTTGAACCGTAACATCATGAGGGAACACTACCCTATCCCTAAGCGTCAAGAGCTCACCAGTGAAATGGCTCATGCCAAGTTTTTCACGAAGCTGTATGCCTCCAAGGGGTTTTGGCAGATACAACTTGACGCATCCAGTCGAAAGTTCTGCACATTTAACACCCCGCACCTGGTACCATGATGTGTTGGGTATGCTGGGTCTGCGAGGACTGCGTTTACCATAGCAGTGAGAGAGACAGGCTTCCAACACTTGGAGAAATGCAACTCTATTTTATTGAACTCTTAACTATTAAACATACTTTAACTGTGGATTGACACTATGCTGAGTTGACTGGAGACCTGAGGCTAACCTGACCAGACTACCTTACTACCACATGGTGGATGTATGAGTTGTTGCTCACAGGCTCTGGCTGTCTCAGAGGATGCATCCCAAGAGAGCGGGAAAACTAGTGCCCTCTGGCTTTATAGTGGCCGTGTCCTGTCTGGTGATTGGCTGCTGTGTTCTGTGTGTTCATTGGTCATCCTGTGTGTCAATCAATGTCTGTCTGTGCACCCTCATATACTTGTGTGTATATTATGACAGTCACTATCCATATATGGCTGTAGGGAACAGGTTGCAGAGACTCTGGGTCACCACAGTACCAGTTTGAGATCTGTGCCAGCTGCTACAAACAGTTTGCGCAGCCAGAAGGACAGTTCGGCCATTTGCAGTGATGGTCACTTCCTCAGTATTTCTTGTCACCACATCCTTACAGGCGAGCAGAATGATTTGTCTGCAGTAACAGCTAATGTGCTGTCCATGCTTGTATCAAACAGGTGATTAGCGCACAGATCAACATGACCACTGCATTCTTCATTCTCCCTGGACAGCAATAGCAGTCTGATGTGGCGAATACCGCTGCGTTGTTACATCATCCAAAGTAGATGGGCTAGTGATTGAAGCCATGTGGTCACGTAACAATAAACCAATCCAATCATTAATGTGTGTTAATAATCGCCAGGCATCACGTAAGTCGCCTGTCATATAATAATTTAATGTGTGAAGTTCTTTCAGGATTTGTTATGCCCAGAGTGTTGATTGCACGTTGCAGCGTTGAATGTGTGCCTTTCTGAAATATATCTTTTATTAATATTTGCTATTAACTTGCAACAACATTGCTGACTAAAGATTTAAATAAAAAAAGAAATGAGAACACAAGATGCAACGCAACACACAGTATAAAACAAAACAAAAATGGAGAAACAAAGTGATCCGTTGTAAATACACAGGAAAGCTACGGACAGATTTGAGGCCTGTGGAATTCAGCCTTCAGTAATCGGTTATCCCAACCGTGCTGTTTCGCTATTCACGTGCGGTCCCACTGTTATTAAAACATACCAAGGGCCTGTTTGAGGTTATCCAGGTGCTCCCTCTTGTTGTTGCTGTGGTCACCCCCCCCCCCCCCCCCCCCCCCCCACCCCCGGGTCTCCCTCCTTCGGTGCCCTATGGTCTGTCTGCCCTGCTTCCTCTGTGCTTTGATTGGCATCCTCCCCCCTCACATCTCTGGTCCCTCCCCCACCCTCCCTCCCCCTTCTCTTCATCTTTTGACTGTTTTGATTCTCCCCCCCCCAACACCCGCCTCCCTTATTGATTGTTGCTCACGAACAGGTCATCAAACAGGTTGGTAAATTGCTTCCATGTATTGTGGAAGCCCTTCCTCAGATCCTCTGATGTTGAATTTCATCGTTTCTAATTTGAAAAATTCCACTAAGTTGGACAGCCACTCTGTGGCCTTGGGTGGCACTGCTGATCGCCAGCCGAGCTGGAGTCTCTAGTGGACGATCAAGGAGGCAAAGACTAGGGCATCTTCCCCTCTTCCCATAAAGAGTTCTGGCTGTTTGGATACCCCGAAGATTGCCACTAGTGCGCATGGCTCCACCCTCACCCAAATAACCTTGGACGTGGCCTTGAAAAAGGCGGTCCAGTACCCCAGAAGTCTGGGACATGACCAGAACATCTGGATGTGGTTGGTCGGGCCTCCCTGGCACCGTTCACATTTGTCCTCCACCTCCAGAAAGAACCCACTCTTGCATGTTCTGGTCAAGTGCGCCCTGTGCACTATCTTTAGCTGCATCAGGCTCAGCCCTACGCAGAAGGAGGTGATGTTCGCCCTATGCAGTGCTTCAATCCAGAGTCCTCCCCCACCTTCTTGCCTAGTTCTTCCTCCCATTTTCCCTTGTCTTGTCCAGTAGTGACCAGATCTATGCGTGCCTTTCTGAAATACAGGTATGCATTCTGATAAGAACATATACCAAGGCCCGCTTCAGGTGGACATAAAAGATTCCATGGAACTATTATGATGAAACATAATGAAATGAAATGAAAATCGCTTATTGTCACAAGTAGGCTTCAATGAAGTTACTGTGAAAAGCCCCTAGTTGCCACATTCCAGCGCCTGTTCGGGGAGGCTGGTACGGGAATTGAACCGTGCTGCTGGCCTGCCTTGGTGTGCTTTAAAAGCCAGCGATTTAGCCCAGTGTGCCTCACCATGTTCTCACCTGAGCGGCACAGTAGTACAGTGGTTAGCACAGTTGTTTCACAGCACCAGGTCCCAGATTCAAATACCGGTTTGGGTCACTGTCTATGCGGAGTACATTCTTCCCGTGTCTGCGTGGGTTTCCCTGGGTTCTCCGGTTTCCTCCCACAAGTCCCGAAAAAGATGTGCTGTTAAGTAATTTGGACATTCAGGGCTGGATTGTCCACACCACCACGCCACATTTCTCTTTCACCCCGCCGACAGGATGCTCCGTTACGCCAGCTGGTCAATGGGGTTTCCCATTGTGGGGCAGACACATGCCTTCGGGAAACCCCCGGGCTGCCAGCAAAATGGAGCATCTCGCCGGCGGAGAATCCAGCCCTCTGAATTCTCATTCAGTGCACCCGAACAGGCGTCAGAGTGTGGCGACTTGGGGCTTTTCACAGTAACTTCATTGCAGTGTTAATGTAAGCCTACTTGTAACAATAATAAAGATTATTATTATTATTTGTGCTGGCAAATATAACCTATCATTTACACAGTAAATAAACAAAATTTGTTGATGAGAACATTTTCACATGGTTTTAAAAAATGGCACTAAGGGCATTGTTTCCAAAGTATACACCCGATTTTATCTGCAATTAGACAATGATCCAGTTTGAATGGAAACCGTCCCCATCATCAGCTTATTTAACGCAGATGGTCCAAATTCTCAATGTCTGTGTATGTTCAGCAAATTCCTGCCTTCACAAATCCAGCTCTCGCTAATCGCCTGTTTTTATGGTCACTTATTGTTCGAAACACAATGGTTTCATGTGATGTATTTCTGCCTTTTTTTTTTAGCTCCACTGACAAAACACAGCTGAAAAGTTACTCTGCAAATCTGCCTCCTCTGGGTGTGTGGGATGTGACTGGGCTGTTGTAGAATTGTATCAGAGACGGGATCGACACAAACCGCAGTTTGAAAGGTAGGAGTTATTTCATACATTTTCTGCTGAAATTGGTGGATAAGAATATTTTGAAATGTTTTAGTAAAACTAGAGTTCTACGATTTTCGAATTACATTAAATATCAATCATTACAGGCAAAGCAAAAAGGCCTTTTTTAAGTGTGATTTTTAAAGAGAATAGGAGGGTCTATTTATTTTGTCTGGTACATTCAATGCTGTGAAAACTCAAATGTGGCACTGAAGCAAAGTACGAATAATACAGAGTAACCATGCTGCGGGAATAGCGTAAATTGCAATTTGGGGCATAATAGCAACACTAAATGTATGAAGCACGTCATTAACTCCACAAATAAATGTCCGAAAATCCGCTTTCTCACATTTGATCCATATCATGTTTTATTTGGAGTTTGTTCTATTCAATGTACGAAAGGTAGAAATGCAACACCACAATCAGCTTTTTAAAGACCGGCCTGTTAATTGTTCATCACTGCATTAGCCTTTGCAAACCACGTATTCGTAGGGTTTCAATCTTAGATTTCCCTATTATTGAAACATTTTCTGTGCAGCATTTTTCAAGATATTGCAGCACATTTTCGAACTCCCAGTCTTCACATTATACCCCTGATAAATTAATTTCCAAGTGTGTTTATACCTAACAAAAGAGCTCTGCACCAAAGAGATTAAAGCTGTGAAAAAGGAACAATGCTAGTTCAATGAAAGTCACTTTGATTACATCACTTTAGTCAATCTGCTCAGCTCCGTAGTCACTATATCACCTATAAAGGTATACAATGGGCAATATCTTTACCATTCGTCTTTTATATCCAAAGTCAACTTCTCAAATACAATTGTTTTGTCATTTGTCATCTTGCTCCTTAAATTGTTATGTCTACCTTTGATTTGATTTTCATGAGATTCCCTCCATTATTATAAACCCTACACACACTAGTGTATTGTTTAAAAGGTGTCTCCCCAAAGAACATAATTTTTTTTTAATGCTGCTAAACATCCACTATACACAACAATAAAACAATTTTGGAAACCATGCAAGAAGGTGAGGAAAGTTATTTATTCTGCACACAACAGCATAATCATAAACTAATCATCAGATTTACCATCAGACTTTACATGCAGAGGGAATCTCTCAGAAATATTGTTTGTGCTAATGTTCCATAAAAAGATTATTTAAAGGATAATTTTAAAAACTATGTGTAAAATAGACATTTTGAAAATGGAATGGTCACCATCAAAGTTCAGGTGGAATCATTCTATTGACATAATGGGTGTCAGGATAGTTCTATTTTTGGATCATTTATTTATTTCATTTTGAATCTTTTCCACGCGCTACAGAAAATATCCATGGGAATATGTTTTATGTGTGCGTTCCAGGGCCTTGACTGCCTTCAAATTTTTTATGAATGAACTTTCTCAGCCTTTATCTGTCTGGCAGAAAGTAATGCTGTGTCACTCACAGCGAGAAAAATAGAGTGAATCCCATTGACATTTCTCCTGGAATTTTGAGCCTCTGAGAAAAAAATAGTGAGTGGGTGTCACTACAGCTGTCACTCTGGCGAGATGGGGCCTCCTAGAGCTGGGAACCGGCTTCAAACAGATCAGGACACCAACTTAAAAGGGTGCCCGACCTGCGCTGCAACCAAACGGCACCTAGTCCACATCCCAGAGGTCATTGGATCCTGGTAGTGGAGAAGGAGGACATTAGGCCCATCGAGAATGCAACCCTTTGAAAGAGCACCACTACCACACCCTATCCCCGTAACCCCATAACCTCATCTAATCTTTGGACACTAAGGAGCAATTTAGCATGGCATACCCTGCTCATCTTCAGACAGTGGGAGGAAACTGGAGCACCCGAACGTGCGAACACCACCCAGTCACCTGACGCCACATTCAAACACGCGTACCTGGTGCTGTGAGGCAGCAGTGCTAAGCATTGTACCACCATGCTGACTTTATTGCGGGGCTCTCCCGCCCCCCCCCCACCCTTGACAGCAATCACTGGCAGATCTCCCCTACCTCCCCCCGACAGTCATCGCCAGCAGATCCCTTTGTTGCCACCACCCCACCCAACCTCCCACAACTTTTTTGCCAGCAGTTCCCAGTCATCGCTGGTGGAACAGGTTGCCAAACTGGCAATGCCAACCTCTGCCAGGTGCAGTATCAGGCACCGCCCAGGCATGTCCCTCTACCCCCCCCCCCCCCCCCCCACCCTCTCCAGGAGCTATACTTACCTCTGCACCCCTGGAGAGACCCCTTAACTGCCTCACACCTGGCCAGACTTGGTGTAAAAGATGCCGGAATGACATCACACTGGCGCCGGGTCAAGATTACGTGAGGAAGGAAAGGTCTGGAGAGAGGCATTACCATCACCTCCATTATCGCTATGATTGAAAATATGCACATTGCTTTCACCACCTCCATCACTGCACCCATATCGCCACCATCTCTATCAGCATCACCACCATCACTTCCAATGTCACATGTACATCTCCACCATAAATGGCATCGTTGTGATTATTACTTCCACAGTTCCACCTCCACACCAGCATGACCACCATTGTTCTGTCTCCATTACCTCCACTAGTAATTGATATACTGCAAACATATTCATTTCCTCTGGCTGCTGCTTTTCACGAACATCCAATGTTGCTGATAAACGCAAAATACTAGATATTAAATGGATGTAAGCCATATATTGTTATGTATGTTTATTTTAACATCACCATATCAAATCATCACCCCATCCTCTCTCTTTGGTTGTAAGAAAGTGTATCCTGTTAGCGATGGGTATATAGAAGTACGCTTCCTTATGGTGCCCACCATCCTTCAGTAGTCACCTAATGCTCATTTTCCAAGCGCTCACGTAAATAATAACCAATTAAGTTTCAAAAGTTTTTGGTGCTTGAAACATCATGCTGAGTATAAAGCAACATCTCCAAGAGTGGAAATGAAAAAGTTCTAAAAATGCAGAGTGGTTGATTAATATGTGAGCAATCAGGAATCTGGCAAAAAACCCTTCCTAAATTGAATTCCACCCTGCCTTCGGTGGCTCTTCGTATTCAACTTGGCAAGGTGCAATGAAGGAATTCTCCACCTGCCACTTCAATGCTACCCCAGTAATTACACCCTTTATTTCCTGAGAAGGTCTTGGCAGAATTCTTGATGATTCCCACTGAAAGGAAGCAATGAAGAAAACCCAAACCCTTACTTTGGAAAGTTACATTCATTGATAGTTGCATCAGTACATTGGGAGAAAAAGATTCTGCAGAAGAGTTAAGTCAATTCATTCCAAGGCCTCCACCCTATTATTGGAGCATTGGGCTGTCCCAACCATCTGGCTGATGGTTCGTGGAGGAGGTTTCTGAAATGTGCTTAGGGACATCATTGTCAGAATTTAATACCATCCCTCGAAGTGAGTTTGGGCATTTAATTGAGTTGGTAGATAGTGGTTGGGTGGCAGCTGCCATCCCTGCTCTGTTCCAATTAATTATTGTGTGGGGAGGTTTGTGTACAGGCTACACTCACCCTGCCGCCAATTGAGGCCCTGAAGCGGGGAAGTCACCATGCTGGCAGCCTGAGAAGCAAACCCTATTGGGATTGCTTGCAGACTCCCAGAAGGGGCACCAGGGTCTGTCATTCAAAGGCACTCAATGCCTGATTGAGGAACCTGGCATCAGGAAGGGTGGAAAGAACCATTGAGAGCCACCACTTGCCCTTGTTGCTGACTCCCTCTCATCTCTCCTATGAATCGCATCTCACCTTCACACATCTGTAGCCTAGATTCTCTCGTGGATTACTGGCAGCTACCACCACTCCCCCAGTGACACCGCATGCAATGCACAGTTGCAGCATGTCCAGCAGCTCTCAGGGGCTGGGACTTCTTCCCCCAGTGTCCTTGCTCACAAGGAAGGCCTGCCACTGACCATTTAAGGACAGACACCAACTCTGGTCCATTGCATTGGTGCAAGCGGGGCAGACCCTAATAATTTCAATATGTACTTTGAAAGTTGCAGATGGCAATCGGGATAGGTAAGGTTAGGCTTGTTATGTTCAAGACTCCAACAGTCAGAACAGATGGATAATATTCTGTGAAACTTGAGAAGCACAATCCTTCATCACAACAAAGTAACTGGGCACCCAAAAGGAATGTGCCTTATGTTCACTTTCTGGTTTGTTGCTGACTTTTGAAATTGAATTAATTAACAGTATCTAAAAGGAGTAATAACCTGTCCCTTTCTTATATATTTCCTCTTATAGGTTGTATCTCCAACAACAAGATGTACAGTTTCATGGGAGGAGGCTTATTCTGTGCTGGTGTGGGCAATATCCTACTAATTGTTTCCACAGCAACAGATTACTGGATGCAATACCGTCATTCTGGCAGTTTTATGCACCAGGGACTCTGGAGATATTGTCTGCCAGCAAAATGCTATCTACACACTGACAGCGTTGGTAAGGAGATCAGAAGCAGACATGAGTGGAGTTCATAGTATAGCGAATGAACACAATGAAATAGTCATGTAATAAATGCAATTCTTAGATTTGTAAAGAATTTGAGCATCAGTAGAACAATCATCAAACGTCACCAGTAGATATTAGAAATGTTGTTTATATAGAAAGTTGAGATACTGGGGTATCTTAACCCCCTCAAACAAGACAAGGTTCTTTTGTAGCAGGTGATTGTTCTTGTGATTTAAGATAACATAATTATGCCTTCCCTGATGGTCTCGTTGATAAAGGCCCAAAGTGACCTCCAAGTTCAGCTGATCACAGATGAGACAGTAATTGGGGTTATTTTGTTTTTAAATTGTTTCACAAACAGCCGCAGAATAGGAGGTATACTTAAAAAATAGAGATAGAAAGCTCACAGATGTACAACAGAACATTATCTGGGCATACAAAGAGTCAAGGAAATTCCACCTGGTCCATAAAGCCCACTGCATCAGGCATGGTGCCACCTTAAAGAGATTGTACTCATTAGGTATACAGAGTGATGCAAACATGCGGAAAAGATGATTGAGGACAAGAAAAATGATATAGAGGGAAAATAAAATATATGTGAGAGGAAGAGAGAAAGGGGAAGTCAAAAGGGTGCAAGGCAAGGAAGAAGGCGGACAGGGGAGGCAAAACAATTTCAAAAGAGGAGAACAAGACATGAAGAGAGACAATATAAAGATTGTATCATAGAATTTACAGTGCAGAAGGAGGCCATTCGGCCCATTGAGTCTGCACCGGCTCTTGGAAAGAGCACCCGACCCAAGGTCTACACCTCCACCCTATTCCCATACCTCAGTAACCCCACCCAACACAAAGGGCAATTTTCGACACTAAGGGCAATTTATCATGGTCAATCCACCTAACTTGCACATCTTTGGACTGTGGGAGGAAACCGGAGCACCCGGAGGAAACCCACGCACACAAGGGGAGGATGTGCAGACTCCGCACAGACAGTGACCCAAGCCGAAATCGAACCTGGGACCCTGGAGCTGTGAAGCATTTGTGCTATCCACAAGCTACCGTGCAACATAAGCAACATCACAAGAGATTGATTTATGTGATCAATGTTAATATCTATAAATGCATAGCATCCTTTTTCCTAGATATCCCAATGGTCAAACGCCCATTTTGAAGACACAAACATCAGCAGCAAAAATTCAATCAATGGTTTGTTCATGACTCCAGCACAATACATGCACAGAAACCAAATCAAATCTTGGTGGGAACATATTGAGGAATATTTTGGGTGTGACCCTACATCCGAAATGGGTTCCTCTCAAAAAAGTATCCCCCGTCTTCCCTGTTCAGATACTGACCAACCCACTCCACCTTTCCCATCATTTCTTGATTTTCATTCTTTCCTTTCTTTCCCTCTCAACCTATCTGACACTCCTGACCATTCACATTCTCAGTTTAGCTTTTGAATTTGAGCAGTCCTTTGAATGAAAAGGTGTGTTGAAATCTTGAGAACTGTCTCAGTATTGGGTTGACATGTGTCTTTCGTTCAACGGAATGAAATAATTCTACTGTGGATTGACACAGCTTTAACAGAAAATATTAGGAAAGATTTTGCATTAAATTCACTGCTTAGTTAATAAATATTTGTCCAGCAGATAATAGTTTACTTTATTTATAACTTATTTTATATATTAAATAAGTGGAATTCTCTAGGAATGAATCAGAGTACATTGCTATTTACCCACATTCGTGACATTCCTGATGAAACAGGAAATGTTGAAAATACTCCGCAGGTCAGGCAGCATCTGAGGAGAGAAACAAAGATAGCGGGAGGGATTCTCTGGTTCCAGCCATGTGTTTTTCAGAGGTGCTCCATTCGCTGGTGGTGGGATTCTATCTTCCCATCAGCTGTCAGTGGGATTTCCAATTGCAACCACCCCACGCTGTTGGGAAACTCGCTGACGGGGTGTGCGCTGCCTGCGGGAACAGTGAATCGCAATGACCGGAGAATTCCGGCCAACCCCTCAAGTCGATGACTCTTCCAATGTTTACAGCGCAGTTTAAACAATCAATTTCTCCAGCATGCTGTATGCTGCAATCAAAGACTTTTAACTTTCTATCAAAATAAATGCAGCAAGTTAAAGCACTGGTTTTATCAGGTCCGTCTTATTTGCATTGTCTCTCCTGCGAGAGACACACAGTAGTATCAATATGGTAATATTTCTTATATTGCCAACAACAGTCATCAATTCATTTGAGGCTCGGGTGAGAGAAGAAAAGGCAAACATATTTAATAGGTTCATAAACAAACTGTTGGAGCTCAAAGTGACAATAAATTGCTTTGTTCATTTCTTATTTTTCTGATATTATCTTTTGCCACGAGTTACGATAGAATTTAAATTCACTTTGATCTGATTCACAATAATTAATAACTAACCCTATCCTTTGTCTTTCCTGACTTATCCAGCATACTGGGATGCCACACGAGCATTCATGATCCTGTCCCTACTGGCAGGCATCATCGGCATCATCATTGGCATTATGGCATTTATGCAGTACTCTTCCTTCAACAAATTTGATAAAACCTTCGCTGCAGGAATTTTGTACTTCATTTCATGTAAGTAATGTAAATGATTTCAAGCATCTTCGCAGGGCCACGATACCATTCACTTTTTCCAGTGCGTCTTACCTTCGATTCTTGCTATGCCTCTTCTCATTTGGCAGGTTTGTTTGTGTTGCTAGCCATGGCCATTTATACAGCTGTCACAGTAAACTATTATGGGAAACGGTATGGCCATTGGCGCTTCTCCTGGTCCTATATCATTGGATGGGTGGCTGTGGTGCTCAACTTCTTTGCAGGTAAGGCACTATCTTATAGAAGTAAAGAATCCCATTGCAGTCTTCTGTTTATCAAGAATTAGAGCAGAAGATTTTGTTTCACTCCTTCTTTGTACAGTTCACAACACAATAGATTACCAGAAGCAAATTTACCCTCTTTGCAGATGGTGGGTTATAGGTCCACATTTCAAATGCATGCTATTGCTACTTCTTTGCATGTGTGAGCTACAATGTGAGTTTTAGCATATTATTTTACCAGGGAGCAGATACCATAGCCCAGTGTAATCTCCTTCAAACTTTCTATGCAGCCAAATATATTACTGGACAAATATCAGAGGCAGGAGCCCTGACTGGTTGCTCTCTCCCAACCCAGGGACAGGTCAACTATGTCAAGCCAGCTGAGATCAGTTAACTTGATAGAGGCCAACAATTAAAATTTAGAGGCTCCCTGAAGTGTAAGGCTCAGTTCTGTGTCTTGGGCTATAGGAAGATATAGATGGGATGGTCAATGGGCGGATAAGGGGTAGATGGAATTCAATCCTGAAAAGTGGAGGGAGTAATTTGTCAAGGAAGTATACTATGAGAGGTCTGAAGTAGTAGAAGACACTGGTAAGTTCCGAAGAACAAAGAGACCTTGGCGTGTTTGTCCATAAATCTCTGAAGGTAGAAGGGCAGGATAATAGGGTGGTGTAAAAGGCATATGGAACACCCACTTTTATCAATCGAGGCATAGATTACAAAAGCAGGGAGGTCATGTTGGAGCTGCATAGAACTTTGGTGAGGCCACAGCTGGAGTACTGTGTACAATTCTGCTTGCCACATTATAGGAAAGATGTAATTGCACTGGAGAAGGTGTAGAGACGATTAACCAGAATATTCCCTGGGATGGAACATTTAAGTTATAAAGAGAGGTTGGATGGGCTTTTCTCTGGAGCAGAGAAGTCTGAGGGGTGACCTGATTGATGTGTACAAGATTATGAGGGGCATTATCAAGGTGGATAGGGAACAGCTGTTCCCCTCAGTTGAAGGGTCAGTTACGAGGGGACACAAGTTCAAAGTGTGAGGTGGGAGGTTTAAGCGGGATTTGAGGGAAAACTGTTTTACCCAGAGAGTGGTGACAGTCTGGAATGCATAGCCTGGGAGGGTGGTAGAGGCGGGATGCCTCACAACCTTTAAAAAGTACCTGGATAAGTACTTGGCGTGCCATAACATTCAAGGCTATGGGCCAAGTGCTGGCAAGTGGGATTAGGTGAGCAGTTCAGGGCATTTCAAGCATCAGTGCAGATTCAATGGACTGAAGGGCCTCTTCTGCACTATAGTATTCTGTGATTCTGTACTAGGCATGCACAGGAGTCATTCGGAGAACTTGAACAGCGAATATTTTAGACGAAGGATTCTCAGTATCAGATTACTATTAAAGAACCAATACAAAGACATCATTCTAACATACGTCTTCTCTCCTCTTCTGCGAGTTTTAAAAATATCCCTTGTTAAACGATAGGAAATAATGAGTACAGTAAGGCAGTGAGAATCGTTGAGAATCTGATTGGCTACCAACCGGAAGAATTGCATGAATATGTTAAATCCATGCACATTCAGCTCTGCTTTACTTCTTTAGAAAAACTTAAATAAATTAAAGGTTCCCTTTCTCAATGGTGCAGAGAATCTGTGCAAAGGATGGTCAGATATGATAGTTTTGATAAATTTTACTCAATTATGTTTAAAAGAGAACTGGGAAGAGCCAGAAAAGAGAATGGAGTGATCTCAGCTGGGTGATGATCTACAATGTTCTTCCTTCTATCATTGGAGGTTCCTTTGCAAAATACTTTGATTTCTTTACACATTATGTGGCTCTCTCCTAGAACGCCAATGCTTGTTTGAATCAAGCATCTTCTTTGCATATTATAAGCCAGAGATTCCTCGGGAAGGCATTAGTAAACCCATGTTTTTATTATAACAAACTGCAGTTATTTCCACGGTAATTTTTTGATCATCTTCAGATTAATTTTTTCACTTACCTGGACGTCCCACCACCAGGGTGGAAAACAAGTGCAGGCCCACTTAGGTGGACCCCTTGGGTATACTATCAGTGGCAGCCCACACCACCTCTATCCCCCCCACAAGACCTACTAACCCATCAAAGACTTAGCAGCTCAGCATCCTCAGTGGTGATCATTGCAGAGTCTGCAGCTCCAAGTAGAGGACGCCTCAATGGCGAGGCACTCTCAGACAGGCAGTAAGCGATATGTTTCTTTGCGGAATGAGGGAAGTAGCAGTTGGGGGTGGTGGGTCGTGGAGCACCAGCTTGCTGTAGTTGGGTGGGTAATCATTTCCACAGGGTGGCCCTCCAAGGGCTATCAAGGAGGGCCTCCAGAGCCTACTTGGAGGCCTTCAGGGTTTACCTGGCAGTCCCCTCATATGGCAGTGGCACCTCCTAATGCAGAAAAAGTGCCTGTGGATGAGGAAAGTGGCCCTTAATTGGACACTTAAATGGCCACTCAATGATTACTCAATCGGCCACTGTGTGGGTGGCTGACGTACCACATCTCCTGTCACTGGCATGCTGGCACAGCAGGGAAAGGTGTTGGGCTGCCCTCCCAATGCCTCCTCACACCTGGCCAACCCACCGCCAAGGGGCCAGGAAAATTGAGCCCATTGAATTCAACTTCACAAGTTGACCTGGTGAACTCATGACCCCTGAACTGGGGTTTTGCATCATAACCATTTTGCTGCTCTGACCAAATGTGCATGTTTTGGTGCTACTGTTACGTCATTTCATAATTACACTCTCCACGGTGCTGATTTGACGGCAGAACACACATGTATTATTTCACTTCTTTCCTAGGTATCTTCTACATGTGTGCCTATCGCATGCATGAGAGTCCACAAAGCTCAAATTCTCGCTAATACTCAAGATTACAACAAAGGAAATGGAATTTTAAAATGGAACATTAGATGCGAGGAGTCCCATATTATGAAGTGTTCTTTTTTCATTTTCCTTAGAAAGCTAACCAGTGAAACAGAGACATGAATTAAAATAAATTGTAGCTTTGTTTTCAGAACTTTTCTGTAGATTTTCTTATTACAGCTTTTGAGAAATAATGTTTTAACAAGGCATGAAGGTACGGCTCCCTCGTATTTTCAAGAATGTTATGTGAATTTCTCCACAAAGTAATAAAATAACGGAGAAAAAAATAACCCATTTTCCAATGTTGTGTACAAGAAAGATATCTATTTACTAACTTATTTTAATGTATTGGAAATGGCAAAAAAAATCTGAAACTAAATTAGATTTATTGCTCTCACTTTGTTTCACTTGATAAAGGTTCCTTGAACATCTACTAATATTAAGCAAACATAAACTTCTACTGCAATGTTGTTAAATCGTTTTTATGAAGGTTTTTAAAAAATATATAATCATTCTAAGGGTGCAGGCATACTGTAAGACCTGCATTTAATGCCCATTCCCAGTTGCCCTCCAGAGGTTTTGTAGGGATTTGACATAACTGAGTGGCATGCCAGGCCACTTCAGAAATCAATCATAGTACTGCTCGGCTGGAGTCATATTTAATCTAAAATTAGTAAAATAGTAGATGTAATTCCCAAAAGCACATTAGTTGACTAAATGAATTTAAATGGCAACCCAGCTTCAAAAGCATTTTCACTGATACCAACAGCCTTTTGTTTAGCTTCATTCCAGATTTGTCACTCGATCATGGTCAAATGACTTTGTGGGAAGTGTGCTCATTGCCCTCTGGATTTCCAGACTTCTGATATACAAAGTGCCAAAGCCCTGTGTTCTTTACTGTTCACTTGTTTTCTCTTACAAGTGACAGAATAATGAAGATGACTCCATTTTATGTCATACTTTGCAGGATTTAATACAAGTTATATAGTTGCTTGTACAGAATATTGCTGAGAAAAGAGACAAGCTGTCAAAGTTTTTCATCCTGCACTTATCAGAACAGATGCAAGAATACCTCATTTCAAAGGGAACAATAAGTTATGTTGTATGAGAAAAGGAGTAAAAATTGGTTGGCAGATCAAATCTGATTAGGTGAGATGTCATCCTGGTGAATACACCAGGGAGCTATTGTCCTCTGCTGGCAAAAGGCATATGTTTGGCTACTGCATAATTTTTGAATAAATAAAAACATGAGTGACAATAGTTCCTTGGTCCATTCACCATGACAACAGTTCAACCAACAGCACCACTTTTCTCATGCAGTACAAATTGTTGCACCCTTTGAAATTTGGCATTTTTGTGTCTATCCTGATGGGTTCACAATGAGAAGCTTTGACAGCATGTTCATGCCATGTTAATTTAGAAAAACGTGTCCAAAATGATTTTATATTAGTTTCTGTAATCCACATGTAATTCAGTTTCAAAGATCCCAACTGCTTCCAGTCCATCCCCATTATATCGATATCCTTAGCGACCAAAGCTCCTGTTTAACACTCCTACTGGACAGCATTCCAGCGGATAGAACTATTCTCCCGCACTCTCCTTAAATAGAAATTCCAATTAATTTAGGTACAGAATCCTTATTTAAGAATGAAATGTTCCCTGATGATCCAAATGTCAGTGCTCAGCAATTAAATGAACTGCCTCACTGTTTTCTATATAGGACCTATGTGTTTGTGCCAAGCATTTTCTATTACCTTTGTTTCGGTTGAATGGCGAAGCGGATGGTTGAGCTGTAATTTTATTTCAAATTGCAAAGAGATTGTATCAGACTGTTTCCTAGATTTGCTTCCATTGTACTGGCTGCTTGTTTGCAATGATGTCAGAAATGCGCCCAATATTGGTGCAGTCTGACTGAGGCGTGAGGCCGCAAGCACATTGGGATCAACAAGGATTAATCGGGGGAAGCAGAATGGCATGCCAGAGCTACCCGAGGAGAAATGTTATATGCTTCTATGCCGTCTTAACACTGGATGCCTATTAGTGCTATAATAAAGTCTGCGAAGTATTTTTTTAAAGCATACCGCCATTTTGAACATTGAACAGACTCCTGATATTGGGTGAAACCCATTCATGCTAACATATTACGCTGTTGACCATTAAATATGCTACTGTGCTTACAATGATTTAGATCCTGTCGACTTTTAACACCTTCACTCTAAACTTGTGATGGTGTCAACTGTATTGGAATAAATATAAGCACAACACGTAGTTGTTAATAAAATATCTCTGTGTCCAACTCAATTCTTTATACTGCTGGCACACTTGAATTGTTCTGAACTTTACCATTGTCTTACGTGAGAGTTATGTTACTAACAAAACAAGGCTTCATCAGAATTAATCGAATTAGTCTATGTACGACATTTGAAAGGAATCCAAGTATCCATCATTTATGCAGCCCCATGCACAAGTATAAATCCCAATCCGTTTTTCCATACATTGCCAAAAAATGGAGCTCACATAGGTCACATATTTGGATTGTCAACTCGTTTTTCCTTCATACTAAATGATTATCATCTGGGATTTGCTTCGAACGGATTATTGTTCTACAAGCTAATCATTCACTGTTAGTGGCAGAGAAATCAGAAAATATAACAATATTTCATATAAAAATATATCATATAAAACGTTAAGGAGAATGCGCTCTGTTCATTCCTAGCACATATCGAAGTGCTGATGTGAAATATGCATTAAAATAATTACACAACATACAGTTAGGTCACATTCCAACATAAGATTTCATGGTTAGTTCATGCATGTTCAGTATTCGAGTACAGTACAGTCCAACTTTACAAATTGACTGCTCCAAGTGGAATGCAGCGCCCTCTAGCACAATCATTGTGTTATTCCATTACTGCATGGGATGGGTTTGGACTTCAGAGAAAGAGTTGTAGGAGCATGGATTATGGCTTTGGGGGAATCAAGAGAGGAAGGAATGCAGTGGTACCAAGTACCTGAAATAATTATTTTCTTCAGGGAAGGAATAGGGGTGGAGGGAGGAGCGATGTAAAACAAGTCTTTTAAAAATGTCCCTTACACTCATAGGTATAGTTAATGAGTCAATTGTGCCCAGGTGTTGAGTTTAATATTATGTTTAAAGAATTGGAACACCAAGGGGATAAACTGGATTGGTCAAGTCATCTAATTTTCTCTTATTTTCTTAACACACATATGTCCTGTGGTCCCACCTATATCCCCAAATGGCTATGGATCAGTGTATCAAGCTGAAAGTAATGTTGCACCAGTGGCCACATGGAGAGCTGTTGTGGGAAAGAGTTATCGAAATGTTGTACTGGTGAAAAGAATGTCTATACCTGGTTGAAATATATTTCTGGATTGGATCAAATAATGGCTACTGCTGGGATATTAGTTTGACTCAGTGATAGTAGATCAGGGATTCACACCCCTCTCCAGAGCTTCAGCCCTTAATTTTGACTGAGACCCCTGTATCATTTACAGGTGAGATGTTAAACTGTGTCCTGCCCAATGTTTGAAAACTATCACGGTGCAATTTTAATCCATCACAATGATCCCCCAAAAGTAACCACTAAAATGTTTATAAAGATTATATACGTTTGCAAAAATGGCTTGTATAACCATTCTGCAGATAGTTGACTTTGAATTACTATATCTTGAGGATATGAATCATTAAAAGGTGCACCATTCATGTAAGTTTTTCCTTAATCCAACATTTGAAGTATTATAGTTCAGTGAGAGTTCCAGGAGAAGGCATTAACTGGGAGAGAATTCCTTAGACAAAAGACACACTGGTTGGACCTGCTTGATAGTCTCAACATGTGAACATATAAATTAGAAGAAGTCGGCCATTTGGCTCCTCAAGCCTGCTCCACCATGCACATGCACACACACACAATCACACATGCACACACTAGTTGTCTCTAACAGAGAAAGATGGATCTGATCCCTCGAGGACTTCACCTGATTGTCTCATGAATTACATATTGGCCACGACACACCTCTTCTTCCAGAGGTGCCACAGGATCTGTTATCTCCAGCTGACAGGGCAGATTATTCAACATTTCATCTCTAGTGCTCCACTCTCAGTGCGACACTAAAGGGTCATCCTGGCTATGTGTTTGGCTCTACTTGACTTTAATTTAAATATTTCGAGAGCAAGAATGCTGCCCTCGCCACATGCTAAACAGTCACCTTTCTCCATTTCATCAGGGAATTCTCCGAGCTATCACCTAACCAGGAAGCAGAGGCGAACCATTGGTTGGTATCTGGTTGGAAAAATCACTCGGAATTATTGGTCTCAGGTTGGTAGATGCAGTATAAATACTATCTACTGCATTGTGAGCCTGACTAGGAAGTGGACCTCAAATTGGCTCAGTTACCCATTGAATTTAACGGTGGAGCCATCTGTGTCTGAACTACAGAGGGTCTATAGTACTTCACACTGACACAGGTTTTAGGCATTATACCGTTAAGGCACTTTAGCTCCTGCTTTGTTTAGTGGTATGTGTGTGAGTTTCTTTTTTTTGACAGGCTTCTCTACCATATTTGTACCGATGTGCAACCAGCCCTTGCCTTTTTACTGCAGCCTTTTATTTCGAAAATGGAATCGCACAGTTCAATCGCACGATTTCTTGACTTGAATTACATGGTGGATTAGGTGTGCTTCCTCATTTTGTTCTTTGCCTGACACTCCCCGCCCCTTCTTTGCTAAATCTAAAACAATAACCAGTTGGAGACTCTGCTTGAGTCGCCAACTAGCAGACATTCATTTATTATACTGGAAATACATATCTTTTGTTGGATCATTTTGCTGAAGGTTTAAGAGGGAAATCCAAATGAATTCTCTATCAAACAAACTGCAACGAGGGAGCGGAGGGCGACATTCTCGGTGGCAAGTGTGACTGTGTAATATGTAGCCAGCCAGAATTCCACTAATGAATTGATCGATATTGGAATTTCTGAAGATAAGGATTGTTTTATATTGAATGATAAATATAATCCAAATTTTCTCAAAATAGCAAAAACAAAAAGGGGGGGGGGTGGGGGGGGTGTGTTGACAGCCGCACTGGAATTTACAAAATCTAACAAATCCCACATTCACTGCACATGTCTTCACTCACTTCCTGCCGTTAAAGTCCTCTGTCTCCACACCCTCTATTCCTGGGAAAGTCAAAAACGACATGTTCATGTTGTTCACCTGATAACGCTTGTATATCCCGCTCCAGAGAGGTCGCTATAATTATTCAATTTACTTAATTGCTCCCAACTTTCTGCCTTTTTCTATGGGACTAATCCGAGCAACAAAAACACACACTGCAAATCTGAATAGTTTAAAATGTGTTGTTCAATCTCCCTTTGCAAACACATTTTTTTGCAATCTTTTGAAACCACGAGAAGTATCAGTGTCTCTTTTGGTTTCCCTATAGCTGGACTGTGGGATTGAGTATTCCTGAGCATCTTGGCAAGGGAGAAGACTGCCGAATATGTGGGGAATAAAATTGTTCTTATGCTGCAAAATAACAAAACTCAGTATTGGTCATTTTTTACCGGGATACTCATTGTCATAAAGGGGCTGGTCATACAATCATGCCCTGATGTGGAGACGATTCTGATTTAAAACAATGTAACAAAATTAAATATTCCATTAATTCAATTTTAAGTAGAGTTTGTTGATAACCACAATAGAATTGCATATTTTAATACGGTTTAATGCGAAAGTATTTAACATTAAATAGAATTTGACGGTTAAAGTGGAGCTCCAGTCAGGTAAATTGGATTGCTTGTATCTTTAATTTTGATAATAAACTACCCGTTCAGACTATATTCCTCTGAAGAGGACATTTAAAATAATTATGAGAGTTTAATCGTGGATGAAGTGTTAAAACAAATGACCAAAGCGATGCTTAAGTATTAATTCACTAACATTAGGAAAACGAAGATTCACGCCAACACCACTCATTCGTTTCTGGGTTTCTTTGCAACTCTTGCTGTGACAAGAATTGAATAACACAGGAAGATATAATTTTGATAGGGCGGTCCACACTGGTAATATGACTATCAATAACTATGATAAAATGGTCACCTTGCCTGGCTGGACTTTTAAAATAGATTAGGGAAAGGCAACGTATGCTTGAAGTACAACAATTTTGAAAACAAAATGCATAGTATTGGTTATTTAATTGATCAGCTGGAACCATCTTTGTACAATGTAGTTGTGCTTTGTATTTCACATACACCCCAGGGTGTGCACACACATACACACCCATGCAAACACAAACACATCCAAACACACACACCCAAACACACACTTGCAAATTGCAAACATACATACAAAACACGTACACACCTAAATACATACACCCAATCATATGCACACCCAAACATGCACACACCAAAACACATACACACATGCAAACATACACACATACAAACACATACATACCCAAACCCACACACACACCCAAACTCATACAACCCAAGAACACAGCCAAACACACACACTCAAACACATATGCACCCATACACATCCAAACACATACACACCCAAACACATACAACTAAACACATACACACCCAAATGCACACACATACCGAAACACATACACAACCAAACACACATTCTCAAACACATACACACCCAAACACACCCACAAATGCAAAGACATACACACCCAAACACACCCAAAGACATACATACCCAAACCCACACACACACACAAACACACACATATAAACACATACACAAACACAGGCACATCCAAACACATGCACATCCAAATTCAATACATACCCCAAAACATATACACCCAACCACACATACCTGCCCAAACACACACCCAAACACATGCACACCCAACATGTACACACCCAAATACGCACACCCAAACACAAATACATCCAAACACACAGACATATCCAAACATATACATACCCAAACACATACAGCCAAGCGCACACAAACACCCAAACACGCAGACATACCAAAACACATGCACAGCCAACATGTACACCCCCAAACACACACACCCAAACACATACAGACCCAAGCACAAGCACACACACATGCATACCCAAACACATATGCATACCCAAACGCATACACACCCAAATACACACATACACACACATACACACCAAAACACATGCACACCCAAACACATACACTTCCAAACACACAAACACATGCACACCCAAACACATACCCAAACACATACACACACATACCCAAACACATACACACACATACCCAAACACATACACACCCAAATACACACATACACAAACACATACACTCCCAAACACACACAAGCACATACACACAAGCATACATGCATGCAAACATACAACCTGCCAAACACATGCACCCGCACGCATACACAAACACACACGTAAACACACACACAAACACACACACACTCAAACACACATACATGCCCAAACACATACACACCCAAACAAATACAGAACCAAACACATACACCCACAAACATACACACACACACCCAAACACATACAGGCATCCAAACACAAATGCATACACACAAACACACACATGCAAAGATACATGCACGCACCCAAACACATGTACACAAACACACACATACCCAAACACACACACACATCACATTCCCCAAACACACACACAACCATATACACATGCACACCCAAACACACACATACCCAAATACATACACATCCAAACACATATACACCCAAACACATATACACACACACCGAAACACATACATGCTCAAAAACATATGCACACACACCCAAAACACACATATCCAAACACATACACACAAACACATATGCACAAACACACACACAAAAACATGCACACAAACACACACATGCAAACATACAAGCACTCACCAAACACACAAACACAAATACACACACATGCAAAGATGTACACAGTGTGCGCCCACACAAACACACAAAAACACGCACAAAAACACACATATAACACTAATACACAAACACACACCCTCTATTACTCGTCCGTACCAAACGAGCGAACACAACTTTGGTTGCATTCGATATGCTTCTGTTCACAAGCTAATTGACGTGAAATTCTGGTACATTGAATTCTGATTCAGAAACAAATTAAATATTTCACCAAATGAGAAATGCGCCCGAGCATTGGGCTGGTTTCTGCACATTCGCATTGAATCCGTGCTGACCAATAATGTTAGCTCACATTACTCAGCCAGCAATTGTTCTACTTTAACTTTTCCTTATTGTGTCGGCACCTCGCTTTGTGTTCTCCCTGCAGATGTCTAATGATCGATTGGAAATCCCGCTGGAGTTGGGTTCATTCCTCGGGTTCTTTATCTGTGCTGAAAACTCCTTCCCCCCGAGTTGTAAGAGCTCCTTCAATGACACGCCCCGAGTACAATCCAGGTGTGGGTTGGTGATTCTTGCATCCAGCGCGCTTTCCTGCACCGCGCCCTCGGCCGGCTATGCACCCGCCCCCTGAGATGCAGCAATGCTTTGGAAACATCAACCCAGCTTAGTTTCTCTCCACCCCGTTTATTTACTTACCCATCCCTCCTTTATTCCTCAATTCATTTCCAAAACTGAAGAGATACAATTGCTGGAAAGTGAAGGGCTTTTCGATTCTAAGAAGTTGGGGAAGACAGATTGTAACAGATTGGGTTTTAATAACAAAAGCATGATTTTTCTATAATGTACCCATCAGAGCCTCTCATTCGTTGAATTCTTATTGCTAATAAAACATTCCAGAATGCACGTGTCCATAAACGTATCGAAACTCACGGTGATTTGTTTTTGGTAAATGAGACATTTATTTCATCCTCCAAATGTAACATTGCGGATAAGAGTGAAATCAGCTGCGTTTTCTGTGTACAGCGCTGAGCAAACCTTTAAAGTGCGCCAGTCTCTGGCTGGCCCTTGGCTTGACGCTGACATGCAGCACGATCCTTTCCTGTCTCCAGAAATATTATTTGGCAGGAACGTTATTAGTTGTTGGTCCGTCTACATTCTAGCCAGGGTTTAATCATAGCCCCTTAAATAATGATAGAGTCCATTTTAATCCCCCTCGAGTGGAGAATTCACCTTTCACAGCTATTTGGGGTTAAATTGGTATCGATGTATCAAATGGGCAACTGCAAGTGTGAAGGGCCCCTAAACTGTGACAAATGTTAGGACTATATTATTTCCAGATGTCTTGTGGAGGGGGAGAAAAAAACCACCATCTTACTTCGAAAAGGAAGGCTCCCTTTATTTTTATTCAGGAATAATTGATAAAACGCATAGCCGAGATGGTTACTTCACTGCTATGCTGCTAACGGGGCATTCACAAATTAGATTCATTCAACAATTGAAAGGGGTGTTTTTTTTTGTTAGATCTGATTATTTCATCTGCGGTACAGTAATTGGACCAGCGCAACTTTATCACAATTACTTATAGCAACACTGCCGTCCAAATTGAGTTCCAGGTACAGTGGGAAAATCTCGCGCTGCGTTTGTTTCACAATAGAAATAGGCTGTATTTCAAAACTGTCCCGGCCCCATTTAATCGTGTAGGAAATTATAGGGTGACAATGATGGTGGAGTCACTTCTGGTTCTGGTTGCCTGTTGCACTGTTTCAGTGCAGTTTTGCAATAGATGGAGTTGTCACTAATCCCAGAAGCTGCTTTGGAAACATGTGTCGCTTCAGAGAAAGGGGGGGGGGGGGGGGGGGTGCTGCCCTGAAAGCTCAACAACAGGCTTCCCTCTTGATGAAATGGACAATAAAGCAGCTTACCTCTTATTCTCTGCTCTGACGGCATTGAGAAGCTGCACATTAGGGCAATTTCATCACCATTAATCCATTTCACACTCCCATTTGTCCCTAACAGCAACTTGTTACCTTGTTGTGCGTTTTTTTTAAATCAGCCTCGCCGTTATGCACTCAGGTTCTGGTTTGCCTGTTTGCATAATGGCAACATGATGCCGGACGGGAACAAGGAATGACCAGATAGAATGTGACACACGCATTTGCAGATACTCTCGTGTCCCTGCACGGTGGCACAGTGGCCTGACGGCGCCGGGTTCGATTCTTGCCTCGGGAGACTGTCTTGTGTGCAGTTTCCACCGTGTGCTCATGTCTGCATGGGTTTCCTCTGGGCCTTCCAGTTTCTTCCCACAGTACAAAGATGTGCAGGTGGATTGGACATGCTAAATTGCCCCTCGGTGTCCATAAGGGGAGGTGGGGTTACAGAGATTGGTGGGGTGGGTGGGGGGAGGGCTAGGTAGGGTGCTCTTTCAGAGGGTCGGTGCAGACTCGATGGACCGAATGGTCTCTGTCTGCACTGTAGGGATTCAATGATTCTGCATGTGTGCATGTGGTTCACAGCACTGTGATGTGACCAGAACAATAATGCCTTTATTCTACTTCACGTGATGTTCAGAGTATCCAATCCTACCTTCTCACCCAAGACAATATCCAAAACTTGTCTTTGCAGCACTCGCTAGCGACTAAGCGTGTATTTATTAAAATATTCTTGTTTACCAGCGCTGCGGTCTCTTAGACCTTCATCATTTCCCCCTCATGCATATGGAAGACGTGACTCCCACTTGGCGAACTAATGTTCTTTAAAGGCTAATTGATTCCAGAAATTAATTTCTTCTACCTGCCTGATCGGATGGAAAGGCTGTCCCCGTGCCCAAGGATTAGCACTTCCCTCTCTAACATCTTCCCTAATTATCTAATAACATGGGCTGCGAGAATTCTGCCTCTGTCCAACCACTTCCCGCATTAATCAAAAATGATTGAAACTGTGATGGCAACTCGATTTCAACGAATTAGCGCGGGCACTGGGAGATGGAGCAGAAGTACCTTCTTGTAATTTTCCCGAGTTTAATGTCAATAATTACACCAATTTGATGGGAAATGAGCTGAAATTATCTGGCGCTCTGTTTAGTGCTGTAGTGCAGGGGAAGGAAAGATGAACTCAGCAACGGGGAGAGATGACAGAGAGAGGGGGAATAAATTGGCCAGGTTAAGGGTTAAGTTTTTGATGAAAATATCAATTCATAATTTTCTCGTCGCTTCGAGGGAAATCGTGCATAATTACGGTTGATAATGTCTATCTAAATATATATTAAACGACATAGGGTTGAGGGGTAGAAGCACAATATTGGGGGAAATTAAACGTCTAATGAGTAGTATACAAAGAACAAAAGGAATGGATAAAGCTGCTCAGGTTAAATGTGCAGACATTACAAAGTTGTAGAGCTGCTAGGAATCTGATACATGGTCTAATGTGTATAACCATCCCGGTAGATGGCTGGGAGCGATTCCAATTAGCATAGCAACAGAATATTTTCCCCGAATATCAACTAATACATCTATGATCTATGTGATAAATGTATACATTAAAACGAATATCCGGAAAGCTAAATATGTTTGATTTAACATAGCTCAGAGCATAGGTAAAAAGTTTTAATAAGTGAAAGTAGTGTTTAAAGTCTGCGATATTTTACTTTTTTTTGTCTCACATTCTGAAATTCTAAATACTAATTATCCTTGTTTCAAGCCGGCTATCATCTGGATAGTGGATCATTAACCCAGGTCTAATATTGTTGATATTAAATATGATGGTACCTATCAAGTCATTAGTTTTAAATTCCCAGACAAGATAATGTATTCAGCAATATCCTTCACCGCCACTTTTGTGTTGTTTTCAAACCGTTTCGGAGACTCATCGAGAACAAAGCAACCTCTCACTCCAAAACAATATATTTGCAAGCCTGTAACCCCATGCCTACACACTACACCATGCACTGCGCTGCGTGACGAAGGGTTTCCGCTCCTGTCCACTCCTTGTGTCTTTTCTAAATGCTGTTGGAAATTCCAAACTGCTGCTCGACCGCTCCCCGCACTAAATTAATTGAAGTGTAACTTTAAAGCTTGCAGGTGGTACAATTCACCATCCAGGCAGACTTAAGCATATGGTAGCAATAGGTTAATGTTACACTGCACCCTGCGCGAAGCCTACTGGTGTGAAGCTAACTGCTAGATAGGCTTTGTGTAATTTGCATCCCGTGTTATCAGGATGTGATGATGTAGCTGACTCTCAATTTATACTATTGTTTCTAAATTAGTCAACTTTACTGAAGGTTCAAAAGAAAATGTATAAGACCATAGAAGCAGAATTAGACCATTCAGCCCAATCAGTCTGCTTCGCCATTCAATCATGACTGATATGTTCCTCATCGGCATTCTCCTGCCTTCTCCCCCATAATCCCTGATCCCCTTATTAATCAAGAACCTATCCATCTCTGTCTTCAAGATACTCAGTGATTTGGTCTCCACAGCCTTCTGCAGTAAGTAGTTCCACAGATTCACGACCTTCTGGCTGAAGACATTCCTCCCCATCTCTGAAGGTCCCCTCAGTCTGAGGCTGTGCCCTTGGGTTCTGGTTTCTCCTTCTAGTGGAAACATTCTCTCCACATTCACTCTATCTAGGCCTCTCAGTATTTTGTAAGTTTCAATGAAATTCCTTCCCCCCCCCCCAATCCTTCTAAACTCCATCGAATACAGACCCAGAGT
This sequence comes from Scyliorhinus canicula, assembly GCF_902713615.1. Taxonomy (NCBI): domain Eukaryota; kingdom Metazoa; phylum Chordata; class Chondrichthyes; order Carcharhiniformes; family Scyliorhinidae; genus Scyliorhinus; species Scyliorhinus canicula. The sequence goes on from NC_052164.1 coordinate 77,963,865, forward strand.
CCTCAACTGCTTCTCATTTGACAAGTCCTTCATTCCATGGATGATTCTTGTGGACCCCTCTGCAGCCTCTCCAAGGCCAGAACATTTTTCCTTAGATATGGGGTCCAAAATTGCTCACAATATTCCAAATGGACTAGAGCCTTATACAGCCTCAACAGTATATCCTTGCTCTTGTATTCTAGCTCTCTCAACATGAATGCTATCACTGTATTTGTGTTCCTAACTGCCAACTGAATCTGCATGTTAACTCTAAGAGAATCCTGCACTAGGACTCATAAGTCCATTTGGGCTTATGATTTCTGAAGACTTTTCCCTTTATAAAATAATCTATCCCTCTATTCATCCTGCCAAAGTACATAACCTCACACTTTACTACATTGTATTCCATCTGTCCCTTTTTTGCCCACTCTCCTAGCCTGCCCAGGTCCTTTTGAGCCTCCCCCCCCCCCCCCCCCCCGCTTCTTGAACACAACCTGACCCTTTGCATCATCTACAGACGTAGCAACAATGTCCTCAGTTCCTTCTTCCAAACCATTAATGTATATTGTGAATAGTTATGGTCCCAACATTGACCCCCTGGTACACTACTAGTCAATAGCTGCCATCCTGAAAACGACCCCTTTATCCCCACTCTCTGCCTTCTGCCAGTCAGCCAATCCTCTATCCATGCCAGCACCTTGCCCCTAACTCCATGGGCTCTTATCTTATTCAGCAGCCTCCTGTACAGCGCCTTGGTAAAGGCCTTCTGCAAACCCAAATAGATCATGTCCACTCGTTCTCCTTTGTCTAACTACCTCGTTAAATCCTCAAAGAATTCTAACTGATTTGTCAGGCATGACCTCCCCTGGACAAATCGATGTTGACTCAGTCCTATTTTACCATGCACATCTAAGTACACTGCAATCTCATCCTTAATAATAGACTCTAAAATCTTAGCAATAGCTGAAGGCCTATAATTTCCTGTCTTCTGCCACCCTCCCTTCTTAAACACGGGTTTTACATTGGCCATTTTCCAGTCCTCTCGGATCCTCCCTGTCTCCAATGGTTCCAGAAAGATCACCATCAATGCCTCAACAATCTCCTCAGATATCTCCTTCAGAACGTGGGGTGTACTCCATCCGGTCTGGGTGATTTATACACCTTCACACCTTTTAGTTTCCCCAGAACATTCTCCGTAGTAATTGCCACTACACTCACCTCTGCCCCTTGACTCTCTTGAAGTTCTGGTATGCCACAGGTGTCTTCCGCTGTGAGGGGTTGAGATCATTGGGTCTTGCCTGCCCTGGCCAACCTTTATAGAAACATGAGAAAGTTATGCAGAGATCAACTTTATCTGGTCTATCAAACCTGCCTGAAACCCATGGCATCTGGCGCATCATCACGAACTACTTGTCACGCTGACCCCACCCACCCCCACACCTCGCCCCGCTTCCCACGACCACCACCAACACCATCTCTAGGGAGGGAGGGGGTGACTGGACCAATGAAGAAATCAAACTCTGGAAGAAATGTCACTGCTCACTCCCCTCCCCCTCTTAGGGACCGATACCAATCAATGATCTTAAATAAACATCCGATCCCACAACCACAACGTCCAACACTTCTATGAAAACATACACGGAAACAAATAGCACAGAAACTGTGAAAGCACCCTTAGACGGTATTTACATTGTCACCGAATAACTGTAGTCGTGTATAAAGGTCAAGTTAGGAGTGGCCATAGACAATATATTGGGTTCTGCTGGCATTGAGGATGAGTCCACCTCTTCTTTTAACATAACACTCTTTGCCACTAGATATCCCATACCATAGTCTTTAACAAGTGGATAATTTTAGCAAATGCAAATTGTTGAACCACGTTGAATGTCAGTCAACTAGTAGTGCTGCCTTAAATAACTTTGGAACCATTATTCCTGCCAATACTAACGTTACCCCTTTGTCAGTACTAAATATTAACGCATTTAAACGTGATCTGAACGAATTACGGTGTATGATTGTTGTCACATTCTGATGTGCAGTCGGAGCTCATCACCTGTTATAACCAGGCACCATATAATGCAATGTACACAAATGTGAGGAAGAGTCGCAATTATTTTTAGTTATCTGGGCATGTATTTGGAAGCAATTTTTAAAAACCATAAATATCTCTCCAATCTGAACTGCTGGAAATATGAATCAGGACTAGAACCCGCAGAACAGGTCGGCCTCTGTGAACAGAGTGGACCAGTTAACGTTCAGCTCTGCACCCCTTCCGCAGATGCTGACTGACCGGTCCAGTGTTTCCAGGTGTTTGTTATCTCACTGTCTGGGGATTCTCGAACACGGGGCCGCCGCTACAGGATAAGGGCTCGATCATTATTTCGGAGCGGTATGGGGAGAAATCTATTCCCTCCGAGCAGTGGGGATCTTTGGCATTCTCTAGCCTGGAGAGTGCTCCTGGGGTTGAACATATTCAAGGCTGGGGCGTATAGATTTATTTTCCCATTTGGATCTGTAAAGGAATCGAGGGTGAAAAGTGGAACTGAGGGCCACGATCAGATCAGCTGCGATCGGATTGAATGGGAGTGTGTGTGTGTGTGGGGGGGGGGGGGGGGGTGAGAGACGGTGCAAGCTGGTGAGAGAGGCGAGTGGTCGACTCTACTACTTAGTTCTAATGTTAACCCTGACACTGGTCGCTGTAACAGGGCGCGGGGAGGGGTGCGTGGAAGACTTAAAAACTAACAGTGGGCAGGAGATTTTTTTGTTCGTGTGTCTTGGAGCGCAGGGGTCATTTTATAAATTAAAAACAGGCGCAACTTAGTTCGGGGGGAAGCAAGTGTATGAATAAAAGCCTTTAAATGCAGTGCTAAAAGGTGAGTGTTTAAGTGAAATGTGCTCCTTTCAGAACCTTGGTCAGCTACCCACAAACTGTGCCAATATCTCCAGCCAGCCAGCTTTGATGACTTGGTTCCCATCCTCCCGCCCTGCAGCTTCGTCATTGGCTGATCTCTCCTATTTCATGCTCAAGTGCAGACCTTACTTCAGTAAAATAGTCTTCCAAACCTCCCACGAACCTGTTGCCGCGACAAATTTCGCAGAGTCTCAGTAATAAAAGGCTTGTTCGCGGGGGCTTTTTCATTTTTTTTCCCTCTCAAACAGGATTTTCTGCAACAGCAACAACAACAACCCAAACACGACAGGAAAGAACATCTCATTTGGACTGAGGGCACACAGCAGAGGCGGAGAGATGAACCTGAATTTCACCTCCCCGATACAACAGGTTTCTGCCCAGCGCCCAACTTCTTTCTTCATCGAAGATATCTTACTGCATAAACCCAAGCCTTTGAGGGAAGCCCCTCCAGTTTCCTTCGCCAGCTCCTTGGCGTCCCGAGTCCCTCTGCTAGAGTATGGATACCCTCTCATGCCAACCCCGACCATCCTGGCACCTCACCCTCACCACCCACTCCACAAGCCGGAGCATCATCACCCTTACTTCCTCACGTCGCCTGGTAAGTAAATCTGCTTGCTCGAAAAACAAACCTAAAAGCTTGATAGGTGAACGGTGAAGGGAAATACTTCAGGGACTTTTCTGGGAAAGCAAAGGGGGATTTTTTTTGTTTTAAACTTGGCAGAGCATTCCTCAGCGTGTGCATTGCAGCATGTCTGCGCAGGATATTGCGGAGGTGGCCACACAATTGAGCGGGAGCACTGGTGCTTTTCGATGTTTCACAAACTCCGAAATGTTCCGGGAGGGTTTCGTTGAAAGGCCTGGTGCAAGATCCAGATTTCTCAGAAATGGAAGAAGGCACCTCACAGCTGCGCAGTCGTTGTGTGTGTGTGTTGGGGGAGGGGGGGGGGGGTGATATCTATGTAATCGGGTAACAATGCAATTTCGGAAAAGCTTTAAGGCAGCGCCAGGCTTCCTGTAACAAGAAAAAGAAAATGCGTTTATTCAACGTTCGGAAAGCAGACACCGTAACCAGTGGTTGACCCAATGTTACATTCATTTCAAAGTGGCCGTGCTTCCTTTCAGGGACAATGTGCACAGAAATAAGGCATGGAATAGGAATCTTGTCGATAAAACACAACTTGAATTTTGTATTAATACACACAACTTAAATCTTGAACTAACACACAACTTAATTTTTGAACTAACTCACCCAACTTGAATCTGAATTAATATACACAACTTGAATTTTGAACTTGCACACACAACTTGAATTTTGAATTAATATACACAACTTAAATCTTGAACGAACACGCACAACTTAATTTTTGAACTAACCCACCCAACTTGAATCTGTATTAATATACACAACTTGAATTTTGAACTAACACCCATAACTTGAACTATGTGAAAGAATGACCGTTTTTCAAAGGGGTGCCTGATTCAAGGTGGAACGTCTGCTCTCGTTTGAAGGTAATCAGATTGCAGACACATTTAATACCCTTGTTATGCACAAATACAATGGAGAACGATTTGAACAATTTAATTTTATGAACGGAAGCGAGGTTTAAAATACACAAGTTTATTTTTTAAAGGATTTTTACCATCTTTTGCGTTGAAACGAAATCTGAATGCATTCCCTTCTGCAATGATTTAAGGTAATCATTTTCAAATATGTATCTTTCAAATGGAATTGATATGCTTGCAGTTGTTTATAAAGCTTCTCAGATTTTTCCGTTACTTCGATCATTACTTGGGATTCCAAGAAGGGACCATTTCCTTGATACATTGGTAAATTTGATGCATTCCTTTAAGGTTGGGGAGAACCCAGCTGCTCCTGAGCCCCACATTCAGCTCTCAAAGTTTCCTGTACTCGGACCGTGTTGCACTCGGGTAACAGGAACATGGATGTTGGGTGAACTATATATATGTCCTTTGGCCAGGATAGACTATAAAAAGATATTTCCAAAACTTCGTCCTGAAACAAAAGCTCTGTGTAAAATGTTTGAGAAATACATCAAAACTACCAAAAAACGGAACGATATCAAATTTAAAATACTATTTAAAAGAGAAAAACAATCACATTTATAATCTGCATTAAAAAGATACATCTAAATCGTGATTATTAGCATTATATTTTAAATATCACATTCATCACCAATGCTTATTTAATTGATACAAATTATACTTGACACGGGACACCACGCACACAATGGATCATGTAAACACTTTGGAAGAAATATCGAGGGAACGATAGAATAATATTCCTCAGCTGGTGACAGTAAGATTGTCCTGTGGTAAACATTGGTGTCTATATCTTGAAGTGGGTTAAGTACAATAAAAGCTAGACTATTTCAGTATATTCAGGGAGTTAGTAATCATCAATAAAGCACGCACTCTAACTAGTGTGAACTAGTGCTGGAGGGAGCGTGTGACTGACAACCCCACTCGCGCCCGCTATCGAATATTGACTTCCAATCTTTCAAAGTGAAATAGAGTTTTGTGAATTTCACGATCTATTACAATCGGCTCTAATTTGTATTTTGTTTTAGCACTGAGATCGGTAAAGCGGGAAGGCTCCGTTAAGCAATGACAGCCTTAATAATGTGCCGTAATATAAAACAAAGGGGTAAATATGATTTTGAGAGAGACACAGGCGCGAACAGCAAGTGATCGAAATGCAGCCCTTAATTTATTTTTGTCATTTATAATTTAACTGATCGGCTATTACTGCACTGTGACAAAACCAGTCTTCGATAAAACCATACAAACGATTCTAAATGTGGAAAGCGACAGCGGGGGGAAACACACATGCTATTGCACTGATATGGACGCGGGTTAGTTTGTTCAATAAATAGTTACATTTGGAAATGGAACCCGGAAGATTTTACAGGCAAAGGTTCGGCAATTCTCCATACCACAAAGTAATGAGGGTGTCTCTAAAGGAACACCTTGTCAAAATAAAAATGGAAATCATATAAATGGAATACTTCGAACATGATGCTTTATTAATCTATTATTGACATGCGATTAAAACCGGAATTACAGTTAGACAAGTAAAGGGTCAAATGTTGTTCCATTTATCTCGTTTTTTTAAACTTTTATTTAATTTTAAAACCTAATTTATTATTCGTTAATTTTATTGCTTATCTCTAAAGAATAATATAAAATCTGTGCAGCAAAACATTTCAAAGAGAGTGGGCAGTTTCAGGACTGCCTTTGGTTGTTCAATCTGGAATGGTCAGAACCCGCCATGTCAGTGAGCCATTTGAGCCAGAGTTACAGTTGCACAATAACTATTTTTAACTGTGTTGAATGCTGACTTGGGAATGATGTTTATCTCGGAGTATTGTCTCTCTGTTATCAGTAGGGATGCATATGCCCGCTCTCTTCCAACATCCCCCCGAGCTTCCAGGCAAACACTGCCGGCGGCGGAAAGCCAGGACCGTCTTCTCGGACTCGCAACTCTCGGGGTTGGAGAAACGCTTCGAGATTCAGCGCTACCTGTCAACCCCAGAGAGGGTGGAATTGGCGTCGGCACTTAGCCTCTCGGAGACACAGGTACAGCCGGAGAAGCAGCCGCTGGGTGGGAGGGAGGGAGATGCGCAAAAAGAAATACAAGGAACTCGTGTAACTCTTCACAGAACAAAATTTCCCTCTCCAAGATACATCGTTAGAGAATACTTCCAAAAAATCTCACAACACAGACACACAGAATCAGACCCACACACACGCATAAACACAGACAGACGCACAGATATAGAGACACGCGTATACGCATACAGACACACACAGACGCACACATACAGATACATAGAGAGACACACAGAGACTCAAATATACAGATACACACATAGACAAACAGATACAGACAGAGACCCACATACACATACACACATACAGATGCACACAGATACAGACCGAGACACACATATGCAAACACACACACAGATACAGACACAGACACACATACAGCTACACACAGATGCAGACAGGCACACAGATATACGGAAAACACGCCCACAGACAGATTGAGATAGAGACACACATATACATATATAGACATACACAGAGACACACATACAGATACACAAAGAGACACAGACAGATAAACAAATATAGAGATACACACATAGACACACACACAAGTACAGACACAGACACACATACACAGTCATACACACTCAGATGCACACACATTGACACACACACACACCGATAAAGACAGAGACACAGATATACAGACTGACACACCCACCCACAGACGCACACACATATACAGCAACTCACATATACAGACAGACACACGCACACACACGCAGAGGCATACACACACGCGTACAGAAAGACACCCACACATATATTCAGAAAGGTACACCAACACACGCATCACATATACAGACACGGAACGAACACAAACAATATACACACACACAATAACACACATGACAACATGCTGACCCCCCCCCCCCCCCCCCCACACACACACCAATTCCACTCGCGTATTTCGAGAAGTTGGACATACAGAATTCCAACCAGCAGGGACAAATTATAACAGATTTGTTAAAAAATAATTTGATCTTTCTGCAATCAGGTGTGACACAGGTGAGCAGCAGTTTATCGATTCAATATCAGGGTTTTTTTCCAATTAGACAGAACCGCCTGTTCTTGTCAGTCACACGGCGCTGCTAAACTGGGAAGGTCTGTTGTAAAAAAAGAGATGCACCGGAATTTTATGCAGAAACATCCAACTAGTTTCCCACCGGAGGCCAGAAGGCAAAAAGAGAAACTTCTCCATTCGATTATATTTAGCTGCACACATTGCAAACTCCCACACTTATCTGCAAATAAATCTAATTAGTAAAACACACACAAACAAGCATATTCAGACAGACAGACACACATAGAGTTACAGACACACATATACAGACACACCCACAAACACAGAGACAAACATACACAGACACATATATGCAGACACAGAGACCCACATATATAGACAGACACACACAAAGACGCACACACACTTATAAAATTCCAGGCACAGAGACACACACACACAGAGCCACATATATACAAACAGACACAGTTACAGACACACATACGTAGAAATGCATACACGCCCACAGGCACACATACAGATACAGACACAGAGACACGCATAACCAGAGACACACATATACAAACATATGCACACATGCCCACAGACATGTACAGACACAGAGACACACAAATACAAATACAGAGACACACATCTACAGATACAGAGACACACAACTACAGATACAAAGACACACATACAGATACAGACACAGAGACACACACAACCAGATACACACATATACAAACATATGCACACATGCCCACAGACATGTACAGACAGAGACACACAAATACAGATACAGAGACACACAACTACAGATACAGAGACACCCAACTACAGACACAAAGACACATAAATACAGATAGAGACACACGGATAGACACATATACAGACACACACATATAGAGACACGTATATATTGACAATGTAAGAACCATACTTTTAATTAACCGACAACATGTCGCAACAAGAAACTAAACCCAAATCTCAGAATTGAAGGTAATCAGCCGATTCTTGAAGCTGCTAACGTTGTGAAAACAATGAGCACAGAAATACAGAAAGCAAATGTTGTGACTTGAATAAAAACACACGCAGTAAATATGGGCTGACAACGGTTTTGGTGAGACCATGCCGATCGAAGTATTTTGGGCATGTTCAACCACATAGGTTCGCTCACTTGCACATATTTCAATGACAGTAGAATTGAGCATAAACTCTGCCACTTATGAAATGAAACGCGACCCGAATGTGCGTTCCTATCCTCCCAGTAACACCTGACGCCGGGAGTTCCGGGGTCCAATTTTGAGATTGCGCTTCACATGTTGAATTGGACGTGTGTGCTCATTCTGACAATGCATGTGTAGTGACAGCCTCCTCCCCACCCCTTGCTCCAACCACCCCAAAATCTACACTGAAACCAATCGGACAGACCCCCCCCCCCCCCCCCCAAAAAAGACCTGCAGCGTCTATTTCAGCTCAGTTATCAGTCGGTGTCCACATGATGCTATGACACGTGTGGATTACATGTTTAACGCAAAGCAGTTAATGTAATTACACGCTCATATTCACATGCTTTAAAGAGGAATAAGTCGTGACAAATATTTCCACACGCATCCAGAGGGAAACATAATACTGGATATGGCTGTTCGGAAAGTAAATCAGTTTGTAAGGAAGAATTCGATTTTAAAGATTGCCAAAAGTGTTTTGACTTGCACCCCACTCTATATGGATCAGTCACTTCACCCTTCAGCCCACTCAACCCGCTCAGTATCCCCCCCCCCCCCCCCCCCCCTCCCACCCCCCTTTCTCTCTTGAGTTAGCAAGTTATATTTCTCAACTCACTGGGTGAACGCTGTCTCTTCCTGTGATATCCTCCCCTGAGCTTCTTCTTGGTGGCACTTCCAGGTCAAGACGTGGTTTCAGAATCGGCGGATGAAGCACAAGAAGCAGCTGAGAAAGAGCCGGGATGACCACGGCCAGAAAAACCCAGCCCCCGACGACCAGTGCCTGGAATCGGGCGTCGGCGAGGCGGAGCTGAGTCAGAAAGCCTCTTCGGAGGTCAAACCCTTAGGCAGCCAGAACGCTTTCCTCCTGGAGGACCACGAAGATGATGTGGACATAATTGAAGACGATGACATTTGTTCTGCTGACCACATGGTGTAAAAATCGGAATGAAACGGATAAGGTCACGGAATAGACACCACCGGGCAAAAGGACTATTGCCCGCCTGGGAAAGGTGTTTGAAAACTGTTGGGGTTTGTGAGGATTATTAAGGTCGCAGCTCCGACTTTGTGGGACAAAATTCCTGAAGCATATCCTCCCAATAGTCTGCAAAGCTCATGATCTTTCCTGTACATAGATAATTTACGCAAATCTAATATTTATTTCAAGTTTATTGTTGCAAATAAATTCGGTTGAAATGATGCCTGACGTTATCTGTTCTATATTAACAATTGTTAAGGCATTTAAAAAAAATGTTTTATAGCACGTGTAGACTGTCTGAATCTTGTATTGATTTAAAATTATATCCATGTCAATAAAATGTCACTTTGCAAGAAATACAAATGTCACTATTAACTCCAGCGGCAACATTGGGGGGTTTGCCGGCCCCTATTCGGATATAAAGTTCTTTTTTTAAAAACTGTCCCTTCTTGATCAGCATTTCTCTTAGAAATTCTCAACCGAATTCTCCTCCAATGCGAACTGTTTTGCCGATAGAATTTGAAAACAAACTCCAACGAGGTGATAAGGATTTTTTAAATATTCTATCGGTGTTGATTTTGTACATGTGCAGCGCACATTTAATAATTTCGCTAAATCTTTCTATTTTTACACCTACTGCCAGTTGCAGCCTGTATTTTCGGCATCAGTTGTGTAACGGAATAATCCAACAAGAATTTAAAATCAGGAGAAAATCTGGTTTGTGTTATTTTCTATATAATATATATGGTATTTCCTATATAATGCATGGTATATGTAATTCAATGCTATTCTAAGATACTGTATGTGTTATCCTATGAATAATATATACTGTATGAAACATTCTCGACATAACATATACAATGTGCTTTCCTCTATATACCATATACACTGTGTGTTAGCCGCCAATAATCCATTGAAGGACATAATGTTTATGTCATGTTCAGAATCCCAGTTTGAACATTAATCAACAATGTTTCTATTCTTCTGGCTACAGTTCCGCCCTGCATTTTTACCAGATGGTTACTCTGAACGCAATATTCAAACAGTAAGTAAATCCAACACGCACGATTTCTTGAAGCAAGAAAACAGTCACGGGTGTAATTTAAGGACAGAAATATTTTAGTCTTTTTTTAATCTTCATGTTCCAACGGTTGATTAACGTCAACATAAATCTTAATGGAATGACATGACTTGGTTTTCGTGTCACTCTTTGGAGAGCATACTCAATTGCACTTCACCGAATGGAAAGCACTTTGGGAAAGGAAAGCTGTCATTTAAATATAATTTTATCATTTGTTTTCTTTAACAGTGTGTGCACCGAGCTTGGATTGGAATAATCAATTGAGGCAGATCCAACTTGCAAAATGTCTGTAGCTTCAGCTTGATTTGTTTAAATATGAGGACCACTCTTCAATTTCAGTATGAACTGTCAGGCACATTGAGACACAGGGGGCTATTTTGAGAGGGGGCTATGCATCTTTGCGAAAGTAATGTTGAATATATAACTAACAGAAACACCTAGGGGTCGAATCTTCAAAGGTTGGTGGAAGAAGTGGGTCTAGGGTCTAGAGACGGGGAGAAATCCTGTCAAGACGGCTCTATTACATGTTTCCACCTCCCCGGATTCTGCAAGACTCCCGCTAGCCAACCATTTGCGGCGATTGAGGCCCCCCACCGCCCACGGCCTCGATGCTCCTGTTGGCTTTCCAGAGTCGGGAGCCATTAATTGGCCAGAGCTCAAGTGAAGACCTTATAATTGGCCGCTCCCTCCAAGCCCTTCCTTCGGGGGCGGAGTGGGGGTGAGGGGCTCCTTCGACAGGCATTTCCCAATTCCTGCCCTGCACTTCATCGAAATAGTTGTGGGGCACCCAGGAACTCAAATTCAGCCCCAAGTGACCAACCCACCCTTTTACACTCAAGTGATCGTAAGTCAAATTAAACTCAGAAAGGCAGCATAGTTTATAAAGAAAATATACAGTTGTGTGACAATTATACATTAATCAAGACTGACATAATGGCAGCGAATTGGAGTATGCATCGGAATTCTCCATTAGAATGGTGTATGGCTTTATCCAGCTTCTATTGGAATTAAAACGGTGATGCAAATTTAAGAAGGATTCCAGGTAACCAATTCATAGAATATGAAACAGCCTTCACAACCTTGCACATGTGCTGTCTAAAGAACACATCCTAGAGTTTACTCAATTTGCAAAATAATGTACCGACTTTTCGATATGGAATATACAATTGGTAAGAATATGAGAGAGAGAAAAACACAACCAGTCAGCGAAATCGTTAATTCTTCACACAATAGAAAATTACATTTAATAATCAGTGATTTTACATTGATGCCATTTCGTTTCGTTTTGCTGTGAAAAATAAATGTAATCTGACCAAGTATCGATCGCAACAGCCATGGGTCCAACACCAGGAGTTACATTAAGCTCATCTGTTGAAACTAGAATGTGTTCATCACCTTCACAAGTGGCCCACTAAGCAAGCACAGTCTGCCTCTGTCTCCCTCTCTCCCCACATGCATACAGATGCTTACGTTTCTTCCCTCATAATTTAATACGGTAAAGGAATTGCTTAGGGCAGCTACGGAGAAACAATTTCCTTCGGTGGGGTGGAGAATGAATGCACATAATCTTAAAGAGTTAAGAGTCAAGACATGCAGGGGGGTAATCCGGAAGCACATTTTCCACACAATGGCTCGGAGGAATCTCGCAATCTCTCTTCCTCCCTAAAGGCTGTGTAGGTAGGTATGGTACAACTGGAGCATTCAAGGCTGAGATTGTTAGATTTTTATTTGATAGGCATAGCAAGTAATACGGAGTTTAGGCAAGTAAATGGAGCTGCAGATCAGCAATTATTTATCTGCATAATAGATCATGCTTGAGGGGGTAAATGCCCTCCTCCACCCTCCAAGGTTGTTATGTTCTTTTGCTTGGTAAATGGCATGAATTGATGATGCCATTTCCCTGGCACATTACAGCACAGTAAAATATACACTTTGCAACATTCTACATGATAAAATACATTAGAAGCAGACATCACACTCTGCAATGCAGCTTAACCTCATAATTGGAGACAAATTGGACTGTCCAGCTAGTTATCTAATAAGGCTTCAGTTTCACTAATAGTTTTCAATGCCAGTTTAGCTGAGACTAAATAAAAGGGTTTTATATAGTAAGCAATTTTTAATAACCAAATTTTTATAAAAAGATTGAAAAGGCACTATCATTGAAAAGTATTTGGTCAAGCCATTAACTAGGGTGAAATTCTTTACATTGAATTGTGTTATAGTATCCTTCAGAGATATGTGATGCACACAATACAATGCATTTTGGAAAATTATAGATTTGCTTAAATTATTTAAGCTGCATAACCTTCACTAAATTCTTAGCCCTGAAGTAAAATTAATAATTTTCCACACCTTTATCAGTTGCATTTTTAAAAAGTAATTCCCTTTTTTGAAATGCATAACATAATACGGTCCTGATACCCTGTCAAAAGTATGGGTTAAAATCCATTCCCAAATCAACTTAAGGCCCTTGTAGCCAAGAGGTATATGCAACTCAGGTTGATTTGGCAATTTCATTCTAGTTTTTCATTTGCTTAGATCCAATGGACTAAACTTCCCATGATCTGGGTGACGCTGCCAACCGAGCAGGTGCCTCTGCCGGGCAATCACGGAGGCAATTTCAATCAGAAGAATCATGTGACAAATTGAGAAACCTACTCCTCCTATTGCAGCAGGCGGTGCTAGGATGTATCACTGGGGAATAAACTTCACTCTACTTCTATTTGCAAAGGCTGGTTTTAACAACGTGGGCTTTTGGTTCAGAACCTTGCTCTATTCAGTTTAATGGACGGAGAATCATGAGGAGTATATCTACAATCTATAATATATGCTCCCAGAAAGTAAGGCACACTGATGGAGTACTCATTCATAAAATTAGCCAACTAATGTACACATTACTTGGTAAATACTCAATATATACAGAAACAAAAAATAGAAATGTTTTATCGAGCTCTAGCATCACTTGCCTTCATGAACATAAAATGCCTTAAAAAATATCAAATGAGGCGTTGGATCAAAACAAATGTGCCTAGTGCAACTGATATGCTCATGATCACATTTCAACTTTTTCGAGACATGTCCAAGGTTGTGGGGGTGAGGATGGAGCCATGCCATTTAGTGGCAGTCAGTGTCAGAGCATCCAGAACTCTTTATGGGGAGAGGAGTTGATGTCCTGGCCTTTGCCACCGTGTTTGCCCGGCAGAGGCTGCTCGGTTGGCAGCATCACCCAGGGCCTCAGACTGGCTATCTGACCTAGTGGAGTTCCTAAAACTTGAAAAAAATAAAATTTTCCATTAGGGGTCACAGGAAGGGTTCCACCATATGTGGAAGCAATTCACCGGTATCTTCGAAGACCTGTTCATGACCAGCAGCTGGGGGGGGGGGGGGGGGGGGGGGTGGTCAGCGGGGATGTGGAGGGGAGGAATTGCCGGGGGTGGTGGGAAGGTGGGAAGAGGGACTGGGGTGGGGGGGGGGGGGGGGGGGGGTGGTAGGAGGAGGGAGGATCCACATCACAGTGAGGAGGCAGTGAAATCTTCACAATATACTGGGGGGTACAGGTGCCCATAAACAGAAACACAGTAATGCTGCCACCTTGAGGCATTCACAACAATCTTTAGCAAGAAGTGCCGAGTGAATGATTCACCTCAGTCTCCCCCAGACATCCTCAGCATCACAGATGTCAGAGTTGAGCCAATATGATTTACTCCACGTGAGACCAATAAATGGCTGAAGGCACTGGATACTGTAAAGACCATTAGCCCTGACAATATTCCAGAAATAGTAATGAAAGCTTGTGCTCCAGAACCTGCCACACCCCGAGACAAGCTGTTCCAGTACAGCTTCAACACTGTACACAAGAATCAGGACAAATCCATCCAGCCAATAACCACCCTATCAGTCTACTTTCCATCATCAGCAAAGTGATGGAAGGAGTCATTAACAGTGCTATCAAGCGGTATTTACTCAACAATAACCTGCTCATGGATGCTCAGTTTGGGTTCTGCCAGGGTCACTCAGCTCCTGACCTCATTACAGCCTTGGTTCAAACATAGACAAAAGAGCTGAATGTCAGAGGTGAGATGGGAGTGACTGCCCTTGACATCAACGCAACATTTGATCAAGTATGGCATGAAGGAGTCAGGGAATCAGGGGAGAAACCCTCCACTGGTTGCAGTCATACCTGGCAGAAAGGAAGGCGATTGTGGCCGTTGGAGGTCAATCATCACAGATTCTGGACATCACTGCAGGAATTCCTCGAAGTAGAGTCCCAGGCGCAACCATCTTCAGCTGCTGCATCAATGACCTCCCTTCCATCGTAAGGTCAGAAGTGGGGATGTTTGAGAATGACTGCACAATGTTCAGCACAATTCGTGACTCCTCAGATAATGAAAAGTGCATGTCCAAATGCAGCATGACCATGACAATATCCAGGCTTGGGCTGACAAGTGGCAAGTTACATTCGTGCCATACAAGTACCATGCAATGGCCAACTTCTACAAGAGATCTAACCATCGCCCTTTGGCATTCAATGGCATTACCATCTCGTAAAATCAACATCCTGGGGGTTACCATTGATCAGAAACTGAACTGGACTCAATATATTAATGCTGTGGCTACGAGGGCAGCATGGTGGCGCAGTGGTTAGCACTGCTGCCTCACGATGCAAAGTGTAGCCATCTAAGACGGCCACCTGCAAAGGACCATGGGAATTATGGCCAACCCAGGACTCAGACAGATACACAACCTATGTGTATCTAAAACACAGGTAACCAGACCTGACCGAAACCCCCGCCCGTTTACATTTTAATGGCTCATGTTCCCAGGACAATAGAACTCCAATCAAGCAACTGGTACAGCCACAGACTGATCGGCACCACTCCCCTTGCTCAGAAAGCACAACTGCCAAGGTCAATGACCGCTAAGGGCCCACGCAGCTACCAAGGCACCCGCCCCTTTATTGGCCGAAATCGAAGAGCGTGATCAGAGCCCTGTCGAACTATGGTCCAAGGTTAAGGACCGCCCCAAATAGCACAAAATCCCAGGGGGATAAAAGAGAGCGCAGCCATGTGTTCTATCTCTCTTGGATCCGGCCTGTGCCTAACCCAATTGCAGCAGGAACAGCCAGCCAAGTTCAAGACCAACGATCGCTACCTGACGACGAGCCCAGCAGAGACAGAGCCACTTTTTTCGAACCAGCAAAGTGAAATCCAGATAAAGGCCTTATCCATTTGCACAGTGCCGGTTGCCCTGAAGTTAAGTATAGGTTATTGTAGCTGATAGGTGTAGTTTAACTCGTAGTAGATATTGTGTTTGCATGTTGAGATAACTCTTGTGTATGTAAATAAACCATCTTTTGAACTAACTAATTTGTTGTGTGGTCATTTGATTGATATAAGGGGAAGGCTTGTGGTTCACCGAGATAAATAAATAGAGCAACACAAGGTCCCAGGTTCAATCTCGGCTCTGGGTCACTGTCCATGTGGAGTTTGCACATTCTCCCTGTGTTTGCGTGGGTTTCGCCCCCACAACCCGAAGATGTGCAGGGTATGTGGATTGGCCAATATAAATTGTCCCTTAATTGTAAAAAATAAATTGGGTACTCTAAATTTATTTTTAATTTAAAAAAAAATACTGTGGCTACCAGGGCAGATCAAAGGCTAGGAATCCTACAGTGGGTAACTCACCTCCTGACCCCCCCCCCCCCCCGCCCCCCCCCCCCCCCCCCCCCCCGCCCCCGTCCCCACCACCACCATCTACAAGGCATAAGTCAGGTGTGTAACGGAATACTCTCCACTTACATGGATGAGTGAAGCTAGCTCCAACAACACTCAAGAAGCTCAACAGTATCCAGGACAAAGAAGCCCACTTGATTGCTCCCCCTTCCATAAACATTCAAGCCCTCCACCATCGACGAACAGTGGCAACCGTGTGTACCATCCACAAGATACACTCAGTAATTCACCAAGGTTCCTTAGACACCACCTTCCAACCCAAGACCGCTACCATCTAGAAGGATGAGGGCAGCAGATACCTGGAAACCCCACCACCTGAAGGTTCCCGTCCAAGTCACTCACAACCCTGACTTGGAAATATACCGCCATTCCTTCACTGTAGCCAGGACAAAATCCTGGAACTCCCTCCCTAACAGCATAGTGGGTGTACCTACAACTCAGGTACTACAGCAGTTCAAGAAGGCAACTCACCAACACCTTCTGAAGAGCAACTAGGGATAGGCAATAAATTCTGGTCTAACCTGCAATGCCCACGTCTTGTAAGTCAATTTTTTAAAAATACAAAGGGAGAAATTACCATGCTAGATCTCATCTTTTTTGCTTCTTCCTGGGGTGCTGTACTCAGTGAATATCTGCTGCCTCAGATTACAATGGGGTATTTTTACTATGCTGGCAACAATGATGTAAATAGATCACATTTTCAGTATGTTTTAGCACAAGTATATATTTTGATCACATTTTGGGTATGGCTAATACGATGATGTTATTTATAAATTTTGTTACGATTGATGTAATTCTGTAACTGAATTATATGTTTAATAGGTTTGCCTGTCGTAAATGAAAAATTTCAATATAAACAATTAAAATAATTATATCAACTCAGAGAGGGGAAGAGCCTACTCACAACCATAATAAGTAAAGTTGTTATAGTCCCAGATAAACATAGGCTGCTTTCCCCTTTATGGGAGAGAGTTGACTGGTGGTGTTTGACCTCAGGATGACCACACCTAAAGCAAGGGGCAAGGTTGAGAAGGCGGGGCCTTCATGAATAACCTCAGCTGGTACAGGCATTGAGTGCACTGTTCGCCTCGCTCTGTATCACAAACCAGCTGTCCAGTCAACACAGCTAAACCCGCCTTCAACCATAGGTTGTCATCATAGAATCATAGAATTTACAGTGCAGAAGGAGGCCATTCAGTCCATCACGTCTGCACTGGCCCTTGGAAAGAGCACCCTACTTAGCACATGCCTCCACCCCATCCCTGTAATCCAGTAACCCCACCTAACTTTTTTTTGGACACTAGGGGGCAAGTTAGCATAGCCATTCTACCTAACCTGCATATCTTTAGACTGTGGGAGGGAACCGGAGCACCTAGAAGAAACCCATGCAGACACGGGGAGAATGTGTAAACTCCATGCAGCCAGTCACCAGAGGCCGGAATTATACCTCGGTCTCTGGAGCTATGAGGCAGCAGTGCTAACCACTGCACCACCATGCCGTTGAGACTAATTTCAAAATTAAAGGACAGATGTGCTCAAAAGAACACGTGACAATACACAGGAGAGAGTTTAAAAAAAATAATTTGTGGGCTTTGGACGTCGCTGGCTGGGCGAGCATTTATTGCCCATCCCTGGTGGATTATTCACTGAGAACCAGGATGAAGTGAGACAAGTTGGGCAACATCTTACAAAACGTAACACTACTAAGTGATGTAGTAGCTTTGTCATTGTGAGCCGTTACTCAGGTGATAATACTCTTGCCTCTGAGTCGGGATGTTTTGGGTTCAAATCCCCCTTCAGGATGTCAGCATGAAAATCCAGAGTGTAATACCACTGCAGTACTGAGGGAGTCCTGCGCTGTTAGGAGCGCTGTCATGTTGATGAATTATTGTTGAGTTGTGAAAACAAGGCAATACCTGGCCTCTCAGATGGATGTATAAGATCCCATGACACTATCTCAAAACTGAGCATGAGAGTTATATCTTGTGTCCAGGGCAATATATATCCTTTGATCAGCATTACAAAAATCAGATTAACTGGCGATTGACACATTACTGTTTGTGGGAGCTTGTTGAGCATAATTTAGTTGACACATTTCCAACATTAGAACCTCTAGTTGATCGAATATTGAGTGAGGATCAAGTGCTACCAAATTCTCAGCATTTTCAAACTTTCCTCTCCCTTTTTTTTAAGCATATAACTTGTCTGACTGTTTCAAAAATTACTTTAAAAAGCAGCTGATCATTTAGGTCAATAAACATTTGATGTATTTCAGAATACTAGATAATTAATCTGGGAAAGAGAGGAAACATTTAAAATTAAAACAGAAAATTATGAAAATACTCAGCAAGTTATAGCAGCATCTGTTGAGAGAAAGAATTGATGTTTCAGGTTGTTCAAGAAAAAAAAGGACTCATCTTTTGTTTCTTTACTTCTTGTCTTACCCCATCACCATTCCCCTCAACTCTGGAAGACTAACTCTTCTGTGATTCAATCTCTCCTGACTTTCACTCTTTCGAAGACCTTCCTTTTGTCTCACCCACCTCCTTGCACAAAACCTATTACATCGCCACCTTTTCCCAGTTCTGATGAAGCCTAACTCTGTTTCTCGCCACAGATGCTGTCCTAACCTGCTGAACATTCCCAGCATGCACAATGTTGGCGTTCTATATATTTTAAATGTTTGTCTGAATGGATTATTAAGAATCTTCAGTTCGGAAGCCTAATGACAGAAGTTTGAAACTATGAAAACTATGCCTATTCCTATTTAAATGCACAGAGTGGGGTGGTTGTTCTGCTTATGTCTGCTCTTAAAAGGTATCATAAACTCTTTTCTTGCATGTTTAGAAAAAATAAGGTGAACATTTTAGTTTGGAACTTAATTTTCTTTTTAAAAAGCTCTGAAGAAGAGTTATACAGACTTGAAACATTAACTCTGTTTCTCTCTCCACAGATGCTGCCAGACCTGCTGAGGTTTCCTGTTCTTACATAAAAACGTGAGGTGACTGCCTGCCCTGATTACTTAGTTGCATACATGTCAAGCAAACATACAAACTAAACACCGACCAAAAAATGACAAACTTAAAACGCGTAGCCATTTATTTTGAGTACAGTGTTCCACAATAACTTGGGTATGTTGGAGTACCATGCAGGTTTACTCCTTGAGCAAGGCAGGACATTGATTATCATATTTAAATGAGGCTGTGTCCAGCATATTGAGCAGTTGTTTCATTTCAATTATTGCAAGTCTGGCTTCCTGGAGGTGGGGGGTGGGGGGGGGGGGGGGGGGGGGGTGCGCTCCAGCAGCTAAAGGGAGGCGAGATCTGGCAAATCCAGAAGGTAAGTAGTATTTCAGGACTGTTTGTGAGACAAGAGAAACACATTCCCCACCCCAGGTTAAGTGGACATCCTCTTTTCCATCATCCAAATCCTTCCCCACAATTTCCAGATGTCTCCCGGTGACCCGGTATCTCCCCCAGGACAATGTCTCTACTCTTCGTGATCTCAGACCTCTCCGCCATCTCTTCCGGCTTACTTCAACCACTCCCTCCCCACTGTCAACATCTGGTGGAAGCTGTGTACACGCTCTCCTGCCCAGCAGCCAGCCAACCTCTCACTCAGTTACCTTCCTGGCAGCAGGTCCAGGTAGAAATATTCAAATTATGTCCTGTCGGTAATTTCAGCAGGATCCCAGTCTTCCCTGCAATAACGAGCTTATTGGCAGCTGACAGACATTCCCACTCCTTACCGTGCCTCACCCCCATAAATATTGGGCTATCCTGTTGTTCTGCTACTATTATGTAAAACTAACAGAATCAGCAGTACCGAAGATTTTTGCTTCCTCGAAATAAAAATCGGAGTAAATTATTTTGAAGACTTCTTTGGAGCTCACTTGCAATATGTTCAGCCTCTTTTCCAATAAGGAGTTTGCTTAAATGCTTGAACCTGTCACCAGAGAAAGATTTTTTTAGCGCTGAACGCATAAATGTAAATTGGTGTCTTTCCATCGTCCCATTAATAAACACAGGCTGGGAGCTGCCAGTGATGTTTTCTGCAAATACACAAAGACAGCTATTAAACCTCAAAAAGCTTATGTCAATTAAGGGCTGGTTCAGTACCATTTCTATCATAACCATCAGTGAGGGAAGAAAATTACTGGAAATTATCTAATGCGAATTCAAAGGATAGTACCTGAGTGTAAATCAAATTGTAGGTTACTGTCCTTGAGGGTAAGCTTAAAAGCTTGGGAATATGGTCATCTGTGTGATTCTTGGTTCATAGTGGAAAGTGTTCAACTGTCGCAAAGACGTCTCTGACCCGGGAGGCCATTTTACTTTTTAAGTGTGCCGCAAAGTCACACTTGCTGTCCGGTCCTGTAGCTGCTTTTTGGGTTACATTGGCTTGCGATGCTCAGGGTCTAAGTGCTGCAGAATGTTACAGTTTGTCTGACGTTTATCAGACTTTTAACTGTGCCGTACATTGGACGCTGTCTCTGTTGATGGCCAACAATCACGTCTCTCCCTTTGCATTTCCCGTTTTCAGCCAAATCCAAAAGCACTGTTGTTTAGCCAAGAAGCACCCACTGAGGCTGCCTCCTTTTTATGAGGGCCAAAAACAATGCTTTTGAAATTGGATTAAACCAGCTGTCCAGTTAACCAACTTCAGCTGAGAGTGACTCAGCTGACTTTTGTTTCAGAAATACAACAAAACTACACCCAATCAAAAGAGTAGCTTTTAATTATATGACGATCCTGGACCAGGCCCAACAGTGGCTTGGATACTAGACCCAATATTTTATTTTAACTTTGTAACCCTGTAAGGAAAGAATACTTCACTCCAGGGCTGATTTTACGAAAATATGGATACGGTATATTAAAACAAACTTTATTACTAACACAGTATTAAAATAACTTTAACATCACACTTAAACAATGCTAATCAATACGGTGACACAATAACTCTGAAATTATTTCTTTTTTTAAAAAAATAATTTTAATTCAAATTTTCAACAAGTTCTAACCAACAAAAACAGAAGAAAAAGCAAAATAACAGTGACCCCCCCCCCCCCCCCCCCCCCCTCTAATACAGAAGCAATTTCTTTACTTCTACTCAAACAACCAAACCATCTCAGATCTCAATCCACTTTTAAACACTGTTAGCAGCCACAGGCATACTTGCTTCAGAGATGTCCTTTGGAGAATGTTTTAAGAGGTAGACCTGAATCCCGTTGGAACAATGCATGATCTCCAGCTGAAGTCTCCAGAAACTATCATCATAGTTTGACTTCCAGAGCCAACTGCAAACTCCTGTCTGTCTCAACTCACCTGCTGAAACTGCCTGTTCTGTTCACAGGCAAAGCGGCTTCTGGACTGTCCCCAGTTAATTTTTTAACTGATGTGCAGTGAGAGCAGATGCTTGACTTCTGCTTCCATCCCAATCTAACCCTCAACTAAACTGCTTTTTTGCAAAATACATGGTGGACTAGCTCCTCCCATTAATGACATAATCTGACCGAGCTGAAATGCTATGGGTGGAATTCAGCCAAAAGGGTGGGAATTCCCACCGAGGTCAATGGATCTTCACGTGGTCCGAGTCGCGCTCATGATGATCTTGCGGTGGGTGGGACGGAAGAGTCCAGCCCCAAGTGTCATTTTGGTCAAGTTTGGTGGGGTGTTTCCTGTCAGCTTTTTGGGTGAGATCATCACCAGTATTCAACCAGACTTAGCCATCTTTTGGGGGCCTTGTGGACTTTCTCCTCAGTCCAGCCCACATTTATAAATTCTTTTAGCGATGGGGAGCTGCAAATGCCAACAGGACCAGTCCGGAGAGATCGGGCCATCATTTTGAAAGGGTGCCCTGATCTCTAAGTGAGCTTGAGGGTTCCCCACATCCCCCACCCACAGACAATGTGACTCCCAACACACAAGGGCATTACCCTACCCCACCCCGTAAATGAGAACAACCCACTATGAGTTCATAGAGACCCCCCTTTTCAGGTCTACCCATCCCCCTTTTTCAGTCCCTTCCCCCTCTCAGGACCTCCACCCAATCTTTATGAGGCCCCTTCATACATCCCCACCCCACCCTTCATAATCCCCTCATTCTCCCTTTCATGGCCATTGCCTCCCTTAGGCCCTGACCCTTGGCAGTGCCACACTGGCAACTGGGCACCTCAGCACTGCTACAATAGCACCATGGCAGTACCCCTGTCACGATGACAGTGCCACCTAGGCATAACATGTCGAGGTGCCAGGAGAGCCAGGATGCAACTCTGCCCTGTTTCTGACCACCCAGGGGTCTCCAATGGGCTGGGAGATCCCCCAGGTGCCATTATGTCTGGTGGACATTTGTGTGGACCAGTACTAAACTGTTGTGGCCTTGCTGGAAAGGCGGTTAGTAACTGACGGCAGGACAATCCAGCAAATGCATATTTAAATTAGCCCGATGGCTCACTAAAGTATGCTTATTTGTATCTTGTCCAATCCGGGTGAGATCCAGATCGATAGATTCAGTTGAATCTTGTGAGACGTCTTGAGCGTTGTGAACCACACAAGAGGCCCCTCGACTTGGTGTTTTAATGATGCAGGTAAATCGTGCCAAACATCTCTAATTAACTATTCCACAGGGAACCATCTGAATCCAAACAAAAATCCATTCTCCCAACTTTTACGATGCTTTAATTGTTCCTCTGGCTCCCAAAATGCCTCGCTGTCTTGTAAACCTGGATTCTTTTTTAAAACACCTGACTGTAGCAGTCTCACGCATACTAACCCAGGCTTTTAACGCTTACTGCACCGAATACAATGTATCTGAAATCCCAACATTCATCAGTTATTAGTTTAATGAACTAATTTAGCTGAAATTAACTTTAATTACTACTTACCCCATACAACGTACACCTTGAACTTCCTGTTTTCACCCAGCTCCAAAAGCACTCTCGTGAATTCAACTGGAGTGGCCATCCGTCATGAGATCTGACAGGACCAAATCATGTTCATACGCCACACTATCTTCTCCTACAAAACAGTCTTGGAAAGAAAAGGGAACCCCTAGCTTCTTGTCCCACTACCAACCATCTCGCTAAACCTCTCGTCTCCCCTCACCTACAACAATAAGTGCAGTAAATTAATTGATCCAGATTTGCTTCTTTCATTTGCTGTCTGGGAGCCTTGCTCTTGAAAGGTTTAAGTTTTTGTTATTTTTGGGAGTTAATTTGCTGAAAGTTGAAGCTCACAAAGGCACGGTAAGTGAAGCAAGGACACATTGAGGCAGGGCAAGCAACTGTCTGTAACACTTGCAGTTAAAAATGTTGTGAAAGGAACTGTGCAAGGACTGAGACTGGAGTGGACATTAGGCCAAGGTGAATTCAACATCAAAAATGGTTCAGGAAGAGAAATACAGTGAGGGAAAGAATAATAATAATAATCTTTACTGACACACGTATGCTTAGATTAATACTGTAATAAAGTTACTGTGAAAAGCCCCTAATCGCCACATTACAGTGCTTGTTCGGGTACAGGGAAGGAGAATTCAGAATGACCAATTCACCTAACAGCACGTCTTTCGGGACTTGTAGGAGGAAACCGGACTACCCAGAGGAAACCCACACAGACACAGGGAGAACGTGCAGACTCCACACAGAGCCAGGAATCGAACCTGGAGCTCTGGCGCTGTGAAGTAACAGTGCTACCCACTGTGCTACCATGCCACTGGAGATTGGATTAAGAGAGTGTTATGACACCCTGGGCTAGTGCCCGGTCGATACCAGCCCCAACACAAGTGAATTAACCAATAATTCATATAACGTTTGCAAAATATTTGGCTCCCTTGACTGCTCAATAAGTTATAGCTACCAGGTTTGTAAGTTGAACACAATAACTGCTTATTTATAACAGGAACAAAGTTGAATTATATAATAATTATAACTGAATAACGGCCAGCTAATCCACTACCCCATCCCTTCTCCTATCCCATCCGCTGCTAAAATACACACAAGGCAGAAAGATACAGTAGGAGGGGGAAGGATCTTGAGAGGGATTAAGGTAAAAAGAGTGTCCATGCTTCCAAGGTTGACGTTGTTGCAGCAGGCTGTCCTCCCAGAATACCTAAGGATTGAAGCCAACCTTTTATCTACCTCAGCCTGCACTCGAAGAAACAGCCTCAGGCCTGCTTAATTCTTACTTGTTTCCAACTCCATCAGACTGTCTAACACCCTTTCTGAGATAAGAGCAGAGTTCCCCACAAAGAATTTTAAAAGGGTTTTAAACAACTAGCCCTGTCCTCAGCTAGTGGCTGGATTTTGGTCTCCTTGCAGTTCACTTTGGCTGTAGACAGAGCAAGGTCTTTACTTTGGATCTTCAGGAAGAATCCATTAGAGGAGAGAGAAATAAGATGCTCTGCCCAGAAATGAAACTGAAAGCAAGATGAATCCTTCCTGGCTCTGCTGAACATTGCAGAGTGGTCAGCACCAATCAATATACAGTATCAGCAAAGGCCTGTAAATTTCAGCCAGCTCATTGGCCACCAACCAAGTCCATCAACATGTGTCATCGCTGATCTCCCTTGAATCTACTGATCCAAAATATAAGCAGCTCTTTGCAACCTGTCGTGCCTAAGGTCAGAAGTCAATCCTGAGTTTTCCGTGACTCAAATTAAAGGTGAAGTCCATCTTAAATGAATAGGCACATTCATTGTCCAGGTACATAAACAGAAATAGCAAAATAACAGAAATTAAAAGGGAAAAACAAAGGACAGAAAGAGGTGAACAGGAAGATTCTTACAAGGAAAGCAAATGCAGAAAAGTTTTTTAAAATGTAAAAAAGGAAAATTCTGCATTTGTAAATCTCCTGAAACAATTCATAGCTGAGGGAATGTGGTTCCAAATTTGCAACAGTACCAGAGAGGTTATTAGATTTAAACTGGAAGACTAAGTGGGTGATCCTCAGGCCATGCTGCACCGAAAAAACGACTCACTGCGGCGTAGCATGACCATTGAAAGCCCGAGTGACCCTACTCCCGGGATCTACCCGGCATGCAACACCTCGCAAGACTCAACGCAATCAGAACAGAATAAAGGCGGGAATGAAGATCCTGCCACAATGAGCAGGATTACCTTTTGGCAAACATGCATATTAGAGCAAGGCAGTAAGCCTTACTCTAATGTATAGATTTCCGAGCTACCTTAGTGTTTTAGAACATAGAACATAGAACATAGAACAGTACAGCACAGAACAGGCCCTTCGGCCCTCAATGTTGTGCCGAGCCATGATCACCCTACCCAAACCCTCGTATCCACCCTATACCCGTAACCCAACAACCCCCCCCCATTAACCTTACTTTTTTTTAGGACACTACGGGCAATTTAGCATGGCCAATCCACCTAACCCGCACATCTTTGGACTGTGGGAGGAAACCGGAGCACCCGGAGGAAACCCACGCACACAGGGGGAGGACGTGCAGACTCCACACAGACAGTGACCCAGCCGGGAATCGAACCTGGGACCCTGGAGCTGTGAAGCATTTATGCTAACCACCATGCTACCCTGCTGCCCCGTTTTAGATTCAATCCTTTCGCTTTGGGGACCTCAGGAGAACACTGTTTGGTACTGGTCCCCACAAAAGGGAACCAGATGGAATGGCACTCATGGGGATCTCCAAGGGGATCGGAGGCCACCAGCTACATGACCTTTGGGCAGGGTGGTGCCATGGCACTGCTGGTGTTACTGGATACTCTGGCAGTGCCAGTCTGGCAGACAGGGGCACTGCCAAGATGCCAGGTTGGTACTGCCAAGGGGCCATGCTGGCATTTTTGCACACATGCAGTTGGGCTGGTGCTATGCTAGCATTTTTCTGTGCCAAATTTAGTTCACACCTGTCACACATGAAAGATTAACGGCGCAATCTTTTCAAAATGGAACAAAGTCCCGGTGCGAGCGTTTAGCCGCCTGTTTTTACGCACTCGCATGGCTATTCAATGTGACTTGTGTTGAATAAGGGGCGTTAATGGGGAATGCATGACTGAGGCCACACTTGGCCCTGTTTTTTACAATGGGAAGCTCCGCTTGCCGGAACTCGCCGTTACAGCGAGAGATCAGGATGCCATTTAAAAATGCCATCCTGATCTCCAAGGCCCCAAATAGAATCCCCGACCTCCCCCCCCCCCCCCCCCCCCCCCTCAGCCCAAATGCAATATGGGAGGAACCCCCAGCACACCGCATAACCCCCGCATCACCAACACCCACGCTGAGCAACACCAGTCCAATCGCAAGCACGCACGATATGGCAGCCTGGTACCTTGGCAGTGCCCCTGCCCACTGGCAGAGCCACCTGGGCACCTTGGCAGTGCCAGGCTGGCACCCAGGTGGCACTGCCAGGGTGCCAGACTCAGGCTTGAATAGAATTTGAAGTACATACAGATTTTGCATGATGTAATAGGCCTGATTTAAAGGACAGAAAGAGTTGCAATTTAGGCGCATTTAGTGGGGTATTTCTCAGCGCCTGCAGCACCGAGAATGACACCGCTATTTAACGGCACTTTGCCAATTTCTTCGGCCTCAGTGAAGAACACCCCCCTAAGGCCGCAATTACATCATTTCCTCGAAGAGTATTCACAGGTCATGGCGCCATTTTTAAATGCCGCCCCGATCTTTCGACCCCGCACAGCCACCCCACCCCAGCCTCTGTCCCCCATTCACCCCTGCACCCAACATAACTCTTTATCCTCATTCCACCTCTTATTGTAGAAATACAATAGCCACGTGAACCATTAGTATTTTTCATGCTGCCAGTTTGAAATGGTTATGACCTTCCAACCAATTAGTACCTCTGCTTATTTTATATGAGTAAACCAGAATTTCTATTTAAGTTTTATTAAAATATAAAAAAGTATTTGGCGTCTTCTCATTTTTAAATTACCTGTGCATTGCTTTCTCCTCAGTTTAGAAATGCATTGTGCTCTGCTCCATAGTCTCTCATCAGATCTGCCAACCTACTTTAACCTACTTCCTGCGGAATTAATTCTAATTTGCCTGATTTCTGCAGGTTGTCTGCGTAAGCATTGCCAATTTCAGCCTTGCCTAAGAAAAGGGTACAGAAAAGGTTTAGCTTCCCTCGCCCCTCCCCAAGACTGCCTGTTTTCTTTATTTATGAAATTAGCTCTTTCCTTTCACAGATGCATGTTAGTCATTTCCTTCAGCAGTTCTTTTTGTGCAAATTGCACCTATTCAGTCAGGAACAGCATTTGCATTATCATTTATCGGCATAAAGATCAAAAGATTCCCTTTCACCCAGAGCATACAGTTATAGCAAGTACAACAGCACCTTTTGAAATTTCACTGATTGTGAAATTTCACAAATAATCTTGCCCACATTTAAAATGGCACCATGGGGGAGCTGGATATTTAAATTGGACATTATATGCGAAACAAAAAGATTGAAAGGGCCGCATTGGCAGCTCTGGTAAGCCAAAGCAGTTCATTTTCCAAAATGTGACTTTGATATGCTGACAATTTAAAAGAAAAGCAGTGGTATATGGATAGTGCAGAAGGTGATCAATTAAGAGATTAAGCATTTTGTAGCACATGGGGTGCATCTGCATTTCATCCCAATAACAAGGCCATCAGCTCATTTTCAGAGCAGTGCTGTCTACTTCAGTTCAGACTCCACTTCAAAGAGCCAACGTCTGCCTGTGCTATGTAATCAGAAAAGGGATGCTAATTTGGCCTCCTTAATGTGTGGTAGTAAGAGACTCCTTCAATTAACTGAATTCTATAGTCAGGGAATAAAGGGATGCAAACAGAGTCGAACTGGAAAGGCAGATTTCTCATTAAATCAAAAGGTCCGGCATTCATTACCTCTCGCATCTGAGGCTAAACACTAAATACACACAGAGCATCAAAGGGTCCGTGATGGGTTAAATAGGGAATGCAATCTAATTAAAATATTACATATGAGTAAATAGCTCTTTGATATTCATCTAAAGGTTCCATTAAAGAAATAGGTGCTTCAGATTTGTATTATGGGGGGATTATCACTTTTAAGTATAGACAACAAGTTTGCGCCTAATCAGAACCGCTTCAAAGTGTCATCATTTTGTGACCCATTTGCAGAACCAGCCATGAATGAGTAAATATGTTGCTACTTGGGTTGTGAAAGGCCATTTAATTCTGGCTCAATATAGCAGCAGGTGCACCAACTGATCGAGGGAGAGAAATGAGACGGATAAAGAGGGGGTAAAGTAATACAGGAGTGGACAGAGTATATTCAATAACTTTATCAGTATGTATTCATTAAACTTTCGGTAATTTGAATTGTTGCAACTGCTTTAGTTGAACTTGCAGGCGAGCAATGAAAATGCTCCTTTTGCAATGTTGAACCTCGATCTGATTTGCCTTGTGAGCTCTTACCATGTTACCAACTTACTGCTGCAACATCTTTTCCAGCTGTGCTCCGTTTATACGAGGTTCTGAATGGTGTGGTCTGATGAGCTCCTGAACATCTAAGGTGGTTCATGAATTGTGTACAAGCTGCTCATTGTGAATTTGCTTGGCCTGCCTGCCAACCAACCTTAATATTTATCTGTGGGAAGAAAGGAATTCTACTGACCAGTGAGCGTGTGTCTGCTATCAGACAGCTTGACTACATTGCATTGGAAATTGAAAGCATCCAGATTTGTATTGCAAATATGCCAGTTCAGTAATAAAACAATAGTTAATGGAGACCACCTCAGTCACAACTAGCATCCTCTTTGATCATTGATATATTTATAAGGCAATACTGATGCAGAAGATTGTTTGTGTTGTGATGTGCCAGTCACTGGTCAGTAACTGAACGCAATGTTTTTTCTGTAATAAGTTGAAGAACAAGAGCAAACATATATTCCACACACGTATTTAACACATATATATAACACACACACACATATATACATATATTATATATATATATTATATAATATAATTATATAATTATAATACATATATATAAGTATGTAATATATATATTATGTATATTATATATATATTCTACATTTATATAGAACATAAATATTGAATACATCTGAAGCAAGCATATATTCCATAAAATATAATGGCTCAAACCCCAAAGCTGGAGAGAGAACAGAGTTAACTTATCAAGTTAATGATCTTTCATCTAATGCAATGACATGAGGGGCGGGATTATGATCCTGCCGCTGTCAACAAGGTTTTTCGTTCGAAACACATTCCCCATCGGGAAACCCGTGGGAGGGGTTCGTCATCGGTGGGACAGGAGGATCCTGCCAACGAGAACGGCCGGAAAATTCTGGCCACGGAATGAGCTTTATTGAGAAATTCTGCATCTTTAGCAGCTATTCTTGGTCAGCTTTGCAACTTCAAGATTAGATGAGCTCTGATTTTCTATTTCACATATCTGCTAATAAAGATAAAAACTTGAAGCATATACATTTTAAAACTGCATCCTCTGATTCTACGCTCACAAATCCAATCAGACTGTTCGGTTCTACATCAACCATGGTTTTCAACATTTTAAGGATTTGACTCATTTTCCTTTCTCGGTAACCTTTTCCCCAATTAAAGTCCTGCCCCAGTGTCATAATTACTATTCTACTCTGAGATCAAACAAATGCAACAGCACAAGTGACAGGCTGAAAGTTCTCACTTTCTCTCCCTCTTCAGTAAGAAATGTATTAACTAGGGCTGGATTCTCTGGTCCCCAACCATGGGCGCGATTCTCCGCACTCCTGACGGTGCGGTGAATAGCGTGGCTCGTAAAATTTTACGGCCACGCTGTTCCGACGCCCTCCCGCTATTCTCCCCCCCCCCCCACGCCCGACTCCCGATACGAATCGCTGCCGCCGTTTTTTTACGGCCAGCAGCGATTCTCAGCTGATGGATGGGCCGAGTTCCCAGCCCTTTACGGCTGTTTTTACGAACGGCAAACACACCTGGTCTGGCCGTTCGTAAAAACGGCCGTAAACTGTCGATTTTTAAAACCATGGCACCGATTGGCACAGCCGTACCACGGCCGTGCCAAGGGTGCCATGGGCCCGCGATCGGTGGCCACCGATCGCGGGCAGCGGGCCCGCTGCCCGCGCACTCTTTGTCCTTCCGCCGCCCCGCAGTATCCATTCGCGGAGCGGCTGAGGGGCATCCCGGCCCGCGCATGCGCGGGTTTCGCGCAAATGCGCGATGACGTCATCCGCGTATGCGCGGGTTGGAGTCTTCCAATCCGCGCATGCGCGGCTGACGTCATATGACGCGTCAGCCGGCGCTATCTCTGCCGGAGTTTACGGCGTCGGGATGCTAGCCCCGACCGGGGACCAGAATCGGTTCCCGGTCGGGAAGGGGGGGGGCTGGCGTCAAACCCGCCCGGATTTGACGCCAGCCTTACGATTTCTCCCGGTTTGGGAGAATCGCGCCCCATGTGTTTCCCAGTTGGTGTGCCATTCGCTGGTGACGGGATTCTATCTTCCAGCCGCTTGTCAATGGGATTTCTCATTAAAGCCACCCCACACTGTCGGGAAACCCGTGGGTGGGTGTGCACTCTCAGCGGGAAAAGATAATCCTAATGTCTGGAGAATTCCGGCCCTGGTTTGGAAGACAGCTTTACTAGAAATCTATCAGAAAACCCAAATTTTGTAACAATTGCAACATCTTCTACATCTGACCGCATTTACAAAATCAGTAAATCCAAATTGACCGAAATGTTTAACAATCTATGCTTTAAGGACCATCAAAGGACACTTAACCATATTTTCATGCAACATTTTTTTATTGGACTCAACTTCCTTTATTTCCGATACCAGTGTGTGTGAGATGTCACATTTTATTTTTCTCTCTCTCAAGTTTAGTGATTAATACATTTTCTCTTTCTTTAACTCGAGAGAATTTGTTTTGCCTCTTACTGCTCACTGCATAAACAGGTAATACATTCTGAATTGGGAAAAGTCATGCACTTGTGAATAAGAAACTTAAAACCTTTGTTGTGACCAACTTTCCTGAAGAAAGTCCAGAGTGATTGTCCAATTTTCAGGGGGCTAGCAGGGCCCCAGAGTGCTTCTCGCAGCTCTGGCTGCGAATGTGGGGCCCTGCACATTCGGTTGGGTGTCTGGCGGCGGCCACCCAGTGCAACATGGTGGACTCAGCCCGTGGAATGGCACCAGGAATGTAGGTCGCCCCGAGATCGCGCGCGGCTGCGGCTCAGTGCGGCCCGATCGCTTCCCTGGCAGTCTGTGAGTCCACCCCAGTGAAGGATCCCCCCACCCCCCACCAGGACCACCGCGGACTGGGTCTGCAGCCACCACCGGCCATTCCCAACAGGCAACAGGTGGTTAGAACCACGCCGTTGGGAACTCGGCCAGTTGTCCTCGGAGAATCGCCACGGGGCCCCTGTCAATGGCACCCTACCCGTGCCCTGTCAACGCCCATTCTCCGCCCCCGCGCCGATCGCGATTTTGCCGCGGAGGCGCGGAGAATCCCGTCCATGTTATGGAGATTTAAAACCTAATTCTCCACAATTACAATTGCTGAATGGAAACAGCAAAGAAGTATCTTTTAAATTACATTGCAAATCACATTATAATTTAATCAATATCAATGCCATTTGTAACCGTCTAAATGATACACTAGATTAAAAATAATTATATTAAGAATCAGCTTTGAAAGTTGGGTGCATTTCATTTTAATGGAAATCTTGTGTGGACTAATCATATAAATTTTCCACTATAAGAGGATACATATTTTGATCACACTTTCATTATTTACAAGTAGCAGGCACAAAGTGTAATACAAAGTGTAAAATGAATATATATATATCAGCGTATACAATTATGAATAACCCATAAAAATATTTTCTCCAAAAATTAACTCCTCCCATCATAATCCAGATTTATTCAGCAGTGAGCAGGAAATAAACACGTTCCTTGCAAAATTAAAATTGAATTAAGCTGCTACTTGACGGATCATACTTGCTTGAAAGAAGGCCAGACACACTGAAATTACAGCCAGTGAACGATGAGCAAACCAAAATGCAAGATTGCTTTCAAAGGTATTTCAATACAATTTGACAACACCAGTTAAATGTGGGTCATGTTTCATTCATTTTGCCTCAGAATCTGTTACTTTCACTCATTGTACAGCATGGAGTACAAATGAGCATCAGTAGGCCACAACACAATGGTGGTGTTTTACTCCTCTGAAATATGTGGTCTTATTTTGTTTCTACAAAGTCACTGGTTTGAATCAATGACATTGTCTTGTTCCCATTACGAAGGCACATTTGAAAAGTGGAAGTACAGGGTACTGCGGAAACTCAGTTTATGCCCGTGACTTTTTAAGTGGTGAGTTCCGAATCTCTGCTGTGCTGTCATGGAGAAGAAAGTTGGTGTTTACCTAAAGGTTGGGAGGGGGAAAGGGGACAAGAAGTATCAGAGGGCTGCATTGCTGATTGTCTCAGTGCTCACTTTCAGCGTAACAGCCGAAGACTGGCCTCCTGTGCACAGCTATAAAAGGTGCATAAGAATCCAAACAAGAGAAGAAAATACTTCAACAGAAAGGCATCCATTAAAACAAAACAGATTTTCAAAGTTATTAGGCTGCCTGGATTAAATCAATTGCTGGCATTTGTAAAGATTAAAAACTGGTATCAATTTGCTGATCACGTGTATATATTGTTTACGACTGAATATTATGAAATTAGGATTAAATAAACAAAAACCTTTTAAAAAATGCATCCACATGGTATTTCATACATTTATATACAGAATAAACTGTGTGCATACATAATGGGAAGTAGTATTTCTGTAAGTGCGTATTCATATTTTATTATCAAAAGTTGTTTTGGTGATAAAATTAAATCGTGACAAGTCAAACACGGATGACACTAAATTCCGGTAATGTTGACGTTGCTGACCTGAAGAGCACAAAACTGTTGCTCTGGCCGCCAACACCACAACCAAGCTCCAGCCAATAGATCAGGGTCTGATGAGGAACCTGAAAACCCACTATCGCCAACAGCTTGATCTCTCAGGTTATTGAGCCCACCAATAAGAAGCAGGGGTGCAATCCAACTGCACTAGAGACCATGTTCATGAGAAAAAAGGCATGGAAGGTGACGATGGAAGCCACAATTGCCAGCTGTTTCCAACACATTGGGTTCAAACAGGTTACGACTGTGTAAGATGTCAAGTATGAGAAGGAGCTGGATGAGGCCAACTAATCTGATGATGAGGCACATTCCGCTCGCCTGCGGGAGGCTGGCATGGAAAATGCAACAGAGACAACCAAGGAGATTTATGCAGAAGTGGATGACATAACACAAATGGCGGAACTGACAAATGATGTCGCCATTGGTGCAAAAATGTTTTCCAACCAAGGAGCCCAAGGAAGCTTATGACCCTGAAGAATCTGATGAATGCCTGCCCGCTTGCCTGCCGATTTCCCTAGCTAATACTGCAAAGGCCACAGAGATACTCCAGCATGAAAACACCAAAAACATGTTTGGCAACCTTGAAAATGTGCTGAACTGTATCAAGCATGTCCAAAAATAGCGTGTTATCAGAAAAGAATAACAAAGTTTTTCCAGAAGTAACTCCCATCCAGCTACAAAGTCAGGTTATGGTAAAGATATGATCACACATTTACTGCTTTCCTGTTTTCAGTTGACATTTGAATCTGTTGTTTTTGACATAGACCACATTTGTAAGGATAGCGAGTTACACAGAGATGCACTCATCTGAGAATGGAACCACCTTGGCCATCACAAAGCTCTGTTCAACACAATTCTGAGGGGGATCCCATGGAACTTGATTCATCGGGATTTTAATGTATAGTCTCATCTGTTTTGTACCTCTCTGTGATTACATTGGACACAAGTGCGCTGCTGGATTTCTAACTGGCTACGAGGGCGGTAGGCATAATTTGCAACCCAAAGATTTCTGCAGGAAATGGATATACTTGGAACTATTCACTGGTAAGTGGTGTACATGTGAAACGTTAAATCAGTTGCCTTCCATTCTTTCCATAATATATGAAAGATTCTTCTTGAAATAAATTAATAAAATAATTAGTGTTAGAAAACTCTTCAGCAGAAATCTGGCAACATTAAAATCAGTTGGTTGCAGTGA
Source organism: Scyliorhinus canicula (assembly GCF_902713615.1). Classification (NCBI taxonomy): domain Eukaryota; kingdom Metazoa; phylum Chordata; class Chondrichthyes; order Carcharhiniformes; family Scyliorhinidae; genus Scyliorhinus; species Scyliorhinus canicula. The sequence continues at coordinate 77,998,533 of NC_052164.1, forward strand.
GTTAGTTCAGACACCTGGGTTAATTTTTTTGTGTTCACTATTTTTAAGTAGAAATGTATGAGTGGATGACAAGGAACACTGTTTTATATTCAGATGTACTTTTCCACTAAAATTAGCAATCAAAAGAAATAGATACCTGTGTGAGCCTGGAGTTATAAAGAATACATTTAAAATTAATCTACCATTTTCAAAATATAATCAAATAAACTTTCAGTTGTGCAGTAGATTCTATTTTGAGAACAGACAGAGAGATTGCAGGATTCAACATATATTCTGATATATCATTTGGTATTACTTGAGCTCAGTTGCAGCCTAGTATATTCCTGTGCCTCCATCATTATTTGTCTGTGCACTCCTTGGCAGGCTTTGTCTCTATCAATACTAAGATCAATCACAAAGAAGACTCAGATAATTTACTCGATATAGAAGCTTCTTCCTATTTTAGGCTTTGTTTCCATTGTACATTATAGAATCATACAGGACAGATGCAGGCCATTTGGGTCATCATGTCTGGTCTGGTTCTTTGAAAGAGATATCCAATTAGTTCTACTCCCTTGCGCTTCTCCCATATCCCAGTAAATCTCTTATTAGTAATTAATAAATATAAATAGACATATTTCATGCGTACTGTGATTTTGGCTCGGACTATTGCCATTTTATAGATTGTTAAACAGAATGTGGGATCAGAGATAATGTGTGATGTCTTTACTAGTTCTTCTGCACTTTTTCAGTGAAAACAGACCTTGAATGCTGATGATAAAGTAAGGCCATGGTAACCTGTGGCTTTGAGTACTTAATGTTGGATTTTAAAGGTCTCTTTGAATAGGGATGCAAAAACTCTTAGTCTCTCAAAGAAATGCTATGCCATTATTAAAAATACAAAATAATTTGTAAAGCTACATGGATTTTAGAATACTTACAAATTTCATTCAGAAAGAATTGGACTAACCCTCAATATTGAGAATTCCCAAAGATTTTGCAACATCAAATGGACTTTGGGGGCTTTTACAGTTTTCCCAGATGCCATATTTCCTTTGTATGTACAGAGTTTGTCTCTCAAACAGACATTTTACTTGCAAGGACCGACAAGATCGCAGTTTGCAAACTTCAGTTTAGTTCTGGTGGGAAAGGAATTTTAAAAAAAATCCCAAAACAATTTTACAGTCAAATTTAAATGGCTCTCTAAGCCCATTCAACCCATCACCAATAATAATGGTCAGTCACAATTCCATCTCCAAACTGTCGGAAATCCTGAAAAGACCGACTGAAAATATTTTAGAAAGAATCTCAGTCACAGTCTTTGTACAGAACGCAAGGTGAGCCCATAATTTACTATTTTTCAACACTGGAATTATCATTGTATGTCATGAGAAATGCAGTTGCTCTACAAAATATGTAATGCATCATAAATTATTCCTCTGTGATCCATCCAATATCTGATGCTCCTCTTGCAATACCAAAATTACTTCTCATCAGCTCACATGCATTGCTTTGAAACCTGCCACAATTTGCTTTTCCTTATCATGTCGTTGCTGCATCATCGCAAGAAGTATATTGTGGGATGGGTCCAGTTGTGCATATTGACCATATTCAGGAAACTCACCAGTTTCCGATTTCTCATTAGCATTTCTCGGCTTTGTTGCTTGTGGTTTGGGTCTATGGATATTTCGAGCATATTCCAATGCCTAGGATTGTGGAATGAGAAACAGAAAATTCAATTCAAGTGCTCAGTATAATTCATTGTACTCTGGTAAAATAAAGCTTTACAATAGGCAGAAGTAGTCATCATTTACTGTTATGATCAACTTTCAAACATGGTTAGTTTGGTTTAAAATTGATTTCTGAGACAATGGTATTGTCTGACCGGCAGGAGAAAGAAAATTCTTACATCCGTGGAACCATCATTCATGTTCATCAAAATTTCAAACAACACTGATGACAGAAACCATGAAGAAATCTCCTTAAATAATGCTTAGTAGTAGTACCCTTATGATATATATATATCACAGTGCATACAGTTAGAGTCTCCTGTCACAACAGCTGCAGAGATCAATTCATTTCTGAAATATATTTGGTTATTTTTCATAGAAAGCTTTTGTTATCTGGTAGCAAAATGGAAATACAGCGGGTTCACTCCACAAGAACATTTCATTATGCAGACCGAACTGGATACCTCGAGGAACTAATTGGATAACTCTTTCAAAGAGCCAGACCAGACATAATGGACCAAATGGCCAATAGATTTGCAGCTAGAATTTCTAAAGTTGCTACAGAAGCACTGAAAGGGATTGAAGTCACAATATCTAATAGTTGGAACATTTATGTACATAATTTATTTATTTTAAAATAAATTTAGAGGACCCAATCGTTTTTTTTCCCAATTAAGGGGCAATTTAGCATGGCCAATCCACCTACCTGCACATCTTTTGGGTTGTGGGGATGAAATCCACGCAGACACGGGAAGAATATGCAAACTCCACACGGACAGTGACCCAGGGCTAGGATTCGAACCCTGGTCCTCTGTGCCGTAGGTAGAGTGCTAACCACTGTGCCACCATACTGCATTTTTACGTACATAATATGTCTTTGTGTGTGTATAGTGTTTGTGTGGTGGAAGTAGACTCCATAGTAACTTCCAAAAGAGAATAGGATATTGGAAAGAGAAAAAATTGCAGGTCCATAGGAAAAAAGTAGGGGGGAGAGGCATTCTGTGATGAATATGGGAATTTAAAATATATTGTATTATATGTATTTGGTGCAGTAAGGCTTAAAAGCCTGGGCTAGTATGTGCATGACTGCTGCAGTAGTGTTTTTCAAATCCTAGTTTGCAAAATAGCTCGGATGTTTGGAGCTTGAGGTGTAATTAAAGCATTGTAAAAGTTTGGGTTAATAGACTTTCATTTATATTAATAGGGTTCCCTGCGGAATAGTTAATTAGAGACATAAGGATATAGTTAATGGGAGGAGTCAAGGGTTGGAGGATTTAGGTGTTGAGGTTTTTTCAGAGTTTTAGTTTTTGGCTGGAAGGTGAGCTGAGAAGGTTTCTGAAGAAATAAAGCCAGAGCTTCCGCATTATTCTGACAAGGTATCAGGTCTCTTTCTTTAAGCAGTCTCAAAAGATCTCTCTTTCTCAAAGTGAAGTATTCAAAACATCTCTTTACAGCAAATATTCCTGAAAGATAAAAGTGGATTGGGATCTGAGATGGTTTTCTTGTTTCAGTAGATATAAAGATAGCAATTAAGGATAAGGGCTATAGTGTCACTGTAATTATTAGCATTGTTTTTTTTTTTAAATTTAGATTACCCAATTATTTTTTCCAATTAAGGGGCAATTTAGCATGGCCAATCCACCTACTCTGCACTTTTTTTTGGGTTGTGGGGGCGAAACCCACGCAGACACGGGGAGAATGTGCAAACTCCACACGGACAGTGACCCAGAGCCGGGATCGAACCTGGGACCTCAGCGCCGTGAGGCGGTTGTGCTAACCACTAGGCCACCGTGCTGCCCGATTAGCATTGTTTAAGGGGTAATTGTAAACTATTTTCTTGTGTAATATTTTTAAAAATAAATTTTTTAGAGTACCCAATTCATTTTTTCCAATTAAGGGCAATTTAGTGTGGCCAATCCACCTACCCTGCACATCTTTTGGATTGTGGGGGTGAAACCCACACAAACACGTGGAGAATGTGCAAACTTCACGCGGACAGTGACCCAGAGCCAGGATTGAACCTGGGACCTCGGTGCCATGAGGCAGCAGTGTTATCCACTGCGCCACCATGCTGCCTCTTTCTTGTACAATGTTAAAGATACTTTAATACTGTGTTAGTATCTGCAATGAAGTTGTTTTATTCCTATTTTGAGTGAATTACTCATGGAGCGAGGTATACTTTCCATACAGTCTTACGAAATTAAAGTAAAATATTTGGGTTTCTGTCTAGTATCCTAGCCACTGTTGGCGTCTGGTCTGGGATAGTAATAACTAATACAAAAGCAAAATGCTATAGATTCTGGACATCTGAAATAATAATAGAAATCGCTGGAAATACTCATCAGGTAAGGTCACATTGGCGGAGAGAGAAACAGAGTTACTGTTTCAGGCCAAAAACCCTTTGGCAGAACTCCATTGAGTATTTCCAGTCTATTTTTAACTGGATCTTTCAAAGAACCACCACAGGAACGATGGGCTGAATGGCATCTTTCCATGTTGTAAGATTCAATGATTCTGGATGATGTGCAGGAAAAATGCATTCATTTGGTAAACAATGAGGCTAACTTATCTTCTATCTAAAGGTCTGACAGCAATCGGTCGCTTGGTTTTTGAGGATAAAATAGGTATGCAAAACAACTCATGGTAAAATAATTAATTAAAATAATTTAATTAAAATATAATTTTTGTCTTGCCACCATCAGGATATACACAAGAATATCAAATTTCAAAGGGAACAACAATTTATGCTGCATGATTGGTTGGCAAATGGACTCCGATTGGTTGAGGCTTGCCATGGGGAATAAACCAGGGAACAGTTGGCCCCTATGGTTTTGCTTGATTGAAAAAAGTGCATTGTCTGGACATGTTGTAAATAAAGTTACTTTCTGTTTGATTCTTAAAACTTGTGCTGGATTCTTCGTGGCCCTCACAAAAGATGGTGATACAACATTGTTCATTTTTTTTACGCACCAATTTCCGGCTTGAAGTTGCAGCTTTATTTTCAATGCTTGCAGATGTTTTAGGCAGCGAGTTGGATGATTTGGAATCAACTTTCAAGTTCTGATCTTTAACTTGTTTTGCATATTCCTTTTGTCGTTTCATTTTCTCTGCCTTAACAGACAAATGCATAAAAACAAATGTCAGCTACAGAAATGGAATGAAAGAATACACTTTGCCTGGATCTGAAGAAATAAAAAAACAGTGGATTGTGACTTTCCAATTCCCAATGTCCTGTAGTTCTTCCCTAACATTGTCTCTTTTATACTGTGTACCCAGCATCGTTGGGGAAACCAGACACTATATATTGCATCATGCAGAGGATTAGATGTGTAACTAAGGTTGCAAGATGGGACTCCCATCTGACGTGAACAGAAATCGCAGCCTAGACATGAGATAGAATTTGAGCAGTGGGAAGCCAACAATGTTGTTCAGCAGAAAGACTTGCCAACAAAAAGCTCCTGAAAGGATGAGAGGCAGCCTGGGCCAGGTTGGCCCAACGTTTCCTTGTGGAGCCTGTAGAAACATTCTTTCAAGGCCTAAAAAATGTGTAAAGGTCACTTGGCTTCCTCTGGTCCTGGCTGTTGTTCCCAGTACATTTGGTTTTGGTAGGAAAGCCCCACAGGTCTCCTTCTCAGGCCACAGGTTGCAGTGGAAGTTTGGGACCTCTACTCGCTGGCATAGTTAATACAGTAATTTACGATTGGAATTGTCACGATTATGTTGGGAAAGTAGTGAATATGCCCTGCTCCATTTTAAATGTCTCCCTCACTTATATTGATACGTGCACAAAATCTGAAAAGACTTGCCTTTTCCTGAGCAGAATTATAGTCCGGTCCCAAACCTCCGAGTTTCACATCCTGTTTTAGACTTTTGTAATCTCTCAGTGTATAAGGCTGAACAGGAAGCAAATTACATAAATATCAACTAGTAATCTTATTTTATATGACAGTAATTACAATTAGAAATAAAAATGAATGCTATAAAGATTGCACTTGAAGCTGCAACTTCAAGCCGGAAATTGGTGCGTAAAAAAAATGAATGCTATAAAGATTGCACTTGAAGCTTATTGAGCTTGAAGAACCAATGGTGAGTAAGCGAGAATGATTTGACATTTTCCATTGTTTCATATTTTCTATAAACTGCATATAGAATTGAAATATCGTGAAGATCTTATGCCTCAGAGTTGGTTCTAGTTAGGACACAGCTGACTGGAACACTTTTCCATCGTAAACCACACCAAGACTATAACAGAGAAGTGGTGAAAGTTGACCCAAAATGTGGTCACACCATGAAAAGATTAGTTTAACCAGTGATTCTTGACTAGCGAATAAATAATGACCCTGATTCTAGTACTTAAAGAAGTTACCTTATTGACCAGTTTCGATAAAGCTAAATTGCATTTATATAGCACTTTAGGATGCATAAATTAGCCTCCAGGTGCTTTACAGAGTAGAGAGAAAGCATGAGGAAAAGAGACAGCATCTTTGTCAAATAATGAAAATTTGGAGGTTCTGAAGGTGAGGAGAGAAGCACAGGGTTTTGGGTGGGAATAAGGTTGGAGCAGCTGAATCCTGTGTTACCAGTGGTGGAATGAAGAGAAGGCGAATTACTTAAAAGATCTGAGTCAGAAATCAATATGGGAAAGACCGTAAAGCAGGAGGAACTTGCAAGTTAAACTGTGGTGTTGAAAGGCTGTGGGGGCATTTGAAGACAGTCACAAATTGGGATTTTCTAAACATTTTATTCATAATTGAAACAAGAAATTAACTAACTTGCAAACATTTTTGAGTTAAATACAAAGGTCTTGCTTACATGCTAAAGTTAAAATACACAGATTACTGTCAGACACAAACAGCACCTATGAGAAACCATTCAGTTTCACAAGGCCTGGGGAAAGGACGGTCCTGTCACTGGACAATAAAACACAATGTACCATTTAAAAAAAATATTTCTTGAGATGTGGGCATCATTGGATAGGCCAGCATTTATTGCCCATCCCCACTGTCCTTGAGAAGGTGGTGGCAAGCTGCTTTCCTGAGCCACTGCAATCCCTCTGGTGTAGGTACATCCACAGAGCTGCCAGGCAGGGTGGTCCAGGATTTTGACCCAACGACAGTGAAGGAATAATGATATTTTACCAAGTTAGGATGGTGGGTAGCTTGGAGGGGAACTTCCAGGTGGTGCTGTTCCCATGTGACTGCTGTCCTTGTCCTTATAGATGGTAGTGGTTGATGGTTTGGAAGGTGCTGCCTCAGGAGCCTTGGTGAGTTCCTGTAGTGCATCATTTAGATGGCACATACTGCTGCTACTGTGCGTTGGTGGTGGAGGAAGTGAATGTTTATGTAAGGGGTGCCAATCTTGTGGGCTAATTTGTCCTGGATGGTGTTAAACTTCTTGAGTATTGATAAAGTTGCACTCATCCGAGCAGGTGGAGAGTATTCCATCTCACTCCTGACTTGTGCCTTGTAGATGTTGGATCAGCTTCTGGGGAATCAGAAGGTGTGTTACCCACCACAGAATCATCCGAGCTTCTGACCAGCCCTTGTAGCCACAATATTTATATGGCTGGATTTATGTCCGCAAAGAGGCTCATTCGACTCATTTAAATATGCCTGCGCTGGGTTGTCCGAGAGCCTGGGATCTAAAGCCTCACCTGGGAGACCCCGCCATGGCTCCATTTAGCACTGGTCCACACAAATGCACCCGCGCAGCTTGGCACTTCAAGGCTAGCACCTTAACATGGCTAGGCTGGCACTGCAAGGCTGGCACTGCTGAGGTGCCCAGGTGGCAATTCCAGGCTACACTGCCAAGGCGCCCAGATGGCCCTGTCAGACTGGCAGGGGCACTGCCTGTGTGCCAGGGTGGCACAGCCAAGTTCGGGGCTTGAAGGGCCATGCCTCTGAAAGAGGGATGATGGGGCAGGGAAGGGGGGTAATGGCGGGTATGAAGGGACCTAAAAAGTCAAAAAGGGCACACATTTGGAGAGATAGGATTTAGATTTAGGAGGACATTTTAAAAATTATTCTCATCTGCGTAAATTTTCAATATCAGCTTGACGGGGGTAGGATTCCATTTTTGCTTCCAGTGTAAAGGCTGAACATAGCGAAGATGCTGCAAATTTCAACTTCTTCGACATTCGGTGTCAAAGCCTCTTCTATTCATACTTACACCATTTAATAACAAGATTATCACATTCTGTTTGGTGAAGGAATACCTCAGATGCACAGGACTGACTAAATTAGTGAACACAAAGGGAAACATTATTGCAGCACTGGGAGGAATGGATGAATCAGACAGATTTGTGCTATGGTCAGCGACTAATCCTCAAAGCCAGTCTGCCGGGCAGTCAGCCGGCAATACACAAAATGCATAACTCGAAGCCTGCAAAAACCATTACTTCTGTCGGTGTTGGAGCTTTAAGTTAACTTTTAAGTGTGTGTTTGGTCATGCTTCTGCTAATCACTTTAACCCTTTGCCAGCTCCTTCACTGATACTTTCTAATGCTGAGCCTACATCATGAATTTCTTTCCTCACAGAATGAACAGAAAATACTGAATACTGAATTGCCATCCCAAACCAAAAGGATGTTGATCCACTCAGGTCATAGAGAACATCACCTGAGTAGCTATGAGCCTCAGTGATGACGTATCACCTCAAACTATACAATGAGTAGATTTTTACTTCTTAATATAAGCAGATTATTGATAAAAAGTTCTACCTGTACACTTAACTTGTTTAAATAAAGAAGGAATCAAGAATCCGTCGACTGCATTTATTCACAAAATACGTGCATGTTTATGCCACTGCCACTGACAGGATCTGGCAATGCATTCAAATCACAAAGCGATAATCTCACTGAGGGATTCAGAAAATCCATTAAACTGTAAAAGTGAAGCTTGAATGTTTATAACTGCCAAGTGAACTCAGGATAAATGTCCACAAATAACTTGTGCCTGTCTACATCCATCATCTCAGGGCAGCAATGTTGCAGAGATTGTGCACTCACATGCAAAATTCGGACTTAGAAGTAAATATAAAATGTTACAACTGTGTTGTTAAAATTATTAAAATAACAACTAGAATTCTAATTCAATAAGATCGCCACAAGTTAACTCATTAATTAAATAGGCTTGTAGTTTTATCTTCTACAGTGAATTGTGTCATAGTACAATTCATTTATATCAGTAAAATTAATTTAAGGCTTTGAAAGAAAATTTAGTCAGGACTTTTGGGGGTGATGCAGCTAGGATCATATATAACACAGCAGGTGTGATTTTTGTTTACCTTCCCGATTTTACCTGTAAACAGTAGTGGAAAGACAACTTTTTTGACAAAAGCAAACTTACTGCATTATCAAAATCTGAAGTAGGAGTCAGATAGAACATAGAACATAGAACAGTACAGCACAGAACAGGCCCTTCGGCCCTCGATGTTGTGCCGAGCAATGATCACCCTACTCAAACCCACGTATCCACCCTATACCCGTAACCCAACAACCCCCCCTTAACCTTACTTTTTAGGACACTACGGGCAATTTAGCATGGCCAATCCACCTAACCCGCACATCTTTGGACTGTGGGAGGAAACCGGAGCACCCGGAGGAAACCCACGCACACACGGGGAGGACGTGCAGACTCCACACAGACAGTGACCCAGCCGGGAATCGAACCTGGGACCCTGGAGCTGTGAAGCATTTATGCTAACCACCTACCGTGCTGCCCCATGACACAGTTAAGCCTGTAATACAATATTTCCTCAACCCACTTGCAAATCATAGGCAATACAGTTTGGGAGCTGACCATTTCCAGTAGTATTTAAAAGGATTTTCACTTGCTCTCATTTAATATGCTGGAACAATTTGGGGTATGTTGGGCTGACAAGTTGGCATGTTTTTAGGATGTTACTTAATTTTAAAGTATTTATGGTGGTTATACTACCTTCTGTACTCTGAAAGGGTTATTGCCATGGCAATGCATTCTCAAAATGTGCAGCCTTTTATCAATTCCATTCTGGCCAGAGACGAAGCTAGCAGGGAAAGGTGGAAGGAGTATATGGAGTGCCACCTGCGAGGAGATCAACGATTGAACCCGCCTAACAGAGTAGGCCGAGGATAGCACAGTTACATCTCGCTGAGCAATGCACAAGTATCAACGCTTCCCAATAAGTTTTTCAATTCCAGCAATAAGACCTACAACCCACTGATTCCGCATTCTGCTTGCAGATCTGGTCACTACTCTGGTAAGCTTCTTTACCTCTGGTTTCTTTCAGGTTGCAAAAGATATCAGTGTCATCGATCTAAAGTTAATGCATATATTAAGCACGTGACTAATGACATGCGGCTAAAGCAAATACTTTCATCAGATTTTTCAATGAACAATTGCAAATAACAGGTCAAGGCTTGCCTAATTCCACTAAATTGACAGAAACCACATCACCCTCTGGATACTTCAGTCAAGGCGCCTTATTTTCATGAATTACAACAGTTTCTGCTGCACTGATGCCAAAACTGACGTGTGATTATCAACAACTTATCATGCTTGGAGATCAGAACTACTCTCTGCAAACGTAGCTTATAATTCCCTCTAGTATTCCACGTATAGCAGTCAAATTATGTAAAAATCAGATCCACAAGTAGATTTTTTGAACCCTCAGTGAAAATTGGGGTCATCAAGCAACAACTTTGCTGAATTCTCTTAGTGCCAGCTGATCATCAACAAATCATCTCCTGGAGTGATGCTTTTGTATTTTTTTGCTAGAGAAGTTGCATGCTGCAAAACGTTGCTGTACAACAGATAGACAAAGCCACTCTTGAATGAGAAACTTCAACAAGAACCTTCAGACCAGAGGCAAAAAAGGAGAATGCTGAAAACGCTTGCTTACAGCCACAAACGTTTTGGCATTAAACAGCGCTTCAGCTGGAGAATCCCAGTCTCACTGCATTAACAGTCGTGTCCAACATCTGTACCAGTCCTGCAGCCTTCCAATAAGTTACATTCTATCAAAGACCAAAATTGATATTCATAATAGCTGACATTGTCAAGTCAACCGCAGAAACACTCCGCACACTACGATTTCGAAAGTATTTGTCGTGATACTGGCTTAGTCAAATACTGATAAATTAATTATCACCCAAGAATTATCACAGTGTGTTTTTTACTTGCCCTACTCCTCCTATAAAGTGCTTCCTCAATGTCTTCTGCATGTCAGGCAAAAGATCTCCGTGGCTTGAATGAGATTATTATGCTCATAGACAACAATGTTGAGGAGCTTAGCCTCAATGCAGTATCTCTGTGATTGGTAACTCACTCTGGTTCAGTTGGCTTATTAGCGCCAGAACAGCCATAGGTTGAGGGGGGTGCAAATTTGCAATCTGTTTGAGAGGAGCTCTTGCTTGATACCAACGTAAGTCCCAATGTTTAAGATTCATGTTGGGCAGCATGGTGACGCAGTGTTTAGCACTGCTGCCTCGCTGCGCCGAGGATCCGGGTTCAATCGCGGCTTCGGGTCACTGTCTGTGTGGAGTTTGCCCATTCTTCCCATGTCTGTGTGGGTCTCACCCCCACAACCCAAAGATGTGCAGGGTAGGTGAATTGGCCATGCTAAATTGTCCCTTAATTGGAAAAAAATAATTTGATACTCTAAATTTAAAAAAGATATATTTTTTAAAATTCTTGCTTGTCATTGGCGTATGCCTGTTGTCCCTTCCCATTTCCCAAGGGTGTCAACTGACCTAACGGTGTGACTGGAGAATGTCACTTTCAAATTTAACATGGAATTCAATGGTATCATGATCACTATTTTCCAATGAATCTGCTACTATCACATTACTAATTAACCCATTCATTACACAATACTAGATCCAAGCCAGCTTTATGCAGCGCCCGAACAGCAGTTACACTGTTGGACAGAGCAGTAAGCAAGAAATTATTGGAGTAATAAAGGAAATGCAATAGTCTGGGACAATCAAATTGGCAAGGATGGTCGAGAAGATGAGTTTGTCAAATGTTTTTGGTCAATAGTATAACTGCTGTGAGGGGGCTGTTAAATTACTCCTCCACCAGTATTGACTTTTGCTAATCCTAATTTCCATGTTCAGTATGTTACAGTAGCTTCATGACAGATCATTGAATGCATGCATTTTTGTTTTAAAGGTTAGGTCCCCAAAATCTTCAGCATGACTCAGACCTGCGCTTGCTCTCAGGCGAACCATTTCCTATGTTGTCCTTTCTATGTTGTCATAATAATGAACACCTAATTAGATCCAAAAATATTGGACTTTAAGTAAGAGCTGTGATTTTTACAAAATGGGCACATAAACCACTTGCTGAATTACTGCAGGCTGGTTCTAAGGGACAATGGAGTCCCACCCTGTTATCAGACAAGAACTTCTAAAAACATCCAGAAACTAATCATCTCCAGCAGAGACAATAGAACATAATGGCCATCTCATCAAAAGATTTCCTGTGTATGCCCAGATGGAGTTTTGTGGATTTGCCTTTTCACTTGGAAAATACAAAGAATGGGTTAAAGGCCAGCTGAAAAACTACCCCAATAGTTTGTCCATGTGTGCTCCGTGACTGCAAGAGCTGGTGTTTTTGACACAGAATTAAAATCCAGCAAACACACTCACAGTACCCTGCAAATCACCATTTTTACAGGAATATCCCTCTCTGACTGACTGTGGAAGTCAGCCAAATCAGCAAAGATTACAGCTAAAAGGGAACTGGGAAGCATCTCCGCCAAATTACAGAATCGCACTGGAATCGTAAAACCGACTATTCGCCTACTGAAGTCAACTCGACTGGAACCACCGTCGATCTACTCCTCATGATTCAAGGACTGAACCAAATATATTTTTGAACTCAATTCTCTCTTCTCATTTGTATAAATGTATATGAGTGTGTTTTATTGCATTTAGTAATTAATAAGCTCACTTTATCTTCAATTCAAGAAAGCTTAGTTAAATTGGTTCCTTCTAGAACAGGGGTGGGCAAACTTTTCCGTGCAAGGGCCACATTCAGAAATTCACAATTTTAAAGGGCCGCATAGTATATTAAGTGAAATAATTAATATTTTAAATAGCCAAAATAAAAGGTCTTGAAAGAAAAATAAGCACATTTATTTGAAAAACAAAGTAACTCAGTAAGTAACAGAACAATGTCAATGAGAATGATGCATCTCACTGCAGTCATTTACCAGTTTGTTAAAATCAGGTGTCAAGTTGCTTGAGCTGATCCTTGACGCTGACAGAAGCACAGCCTAGCCGAGTCAACGATAAAAATGCGCGTAGTGGGGTGGATGAGTGGGGCTGCCTTATTGGTCGGTTTAGTTGGGTGTGCGACCAATAGGAGTCCAGGTTACAAACAATAATAAGGCTTATTGTTTGTAACCTGGACTCCTATTGGTCACACACCCAACTAAACCTACCAATGAGACAGCCCCACTCATCCGCCCCACTACGCGCGTTTTTATGCGGCCGGTCAATGATTCCGGGCACCTCATTGGCGGGCCGCATAAAAACCATTGTCGGGCCGCATGCGGCCCGTGGGCCGTAGTTTGCCCACCCCTGTTCTAGAACATAACTGTTGGGCGCGATTCTCCGCAAATGCGGAGAGTCGTAAAGGCTGCTGTGAAACTGGCCGTGTTTCACGGCAGCCTCCGCGCCCCCTCCCGAGACCCGATTCTGCTCCCCGTTCGGGGCTAGCAGCGGGGCCCCGTGAACCACGGCATCACAGGCTTAGCGACCGTCGCTAAGCCCGCGCGCCAAGGGTCACGGCGGCTGACACGCACAATGACGTCAGCCGCGCATGCGCGGATTGGACGGCTCCAACCCGCGCATGAGTGGATGACGTCATCACACATATGCGTCAAACCCGCGCATGCGCGGGCCGTCATGCCCCCCAGCCGCCCCGCGGACTGATCCTGCGGGGCGGCGGAGGAACAAAGAGTGTGCGGGTTTCGGACCCGCTGCCCGCGATCGGTGCCCACCGATCGCGGACCCATGCCACCCTTGGCAGGGCTGTGCCGAGGGGTCTTGCCTAGATCAACAACTTTGGGGAACCCCATCTGGGGTGGCTGGTAACAATGTGAACCTACGCCTTTGTGCAGTGTGAAACACTCTGGATATACACCTCTAATTTACTAGCTATGGCATCTGGAATACCGATTTCTCTGCTGGTGTTTGGAATAATGGTGCAAGTGATGAGGCATCGGTGTTTGCGCAGCTGCAGGGCCTGAGCTGTCTGAAGGATCTATACAAAGAGCTGAGGGATGAGTATTAGAACGTAATGGGAAGGGAAAGTTATGGCAGATAAGTAGCAGCATAATACAGACAGACATTGTCATGTTGTCTGTATGCGAGCTACAGTTTTAAGTGGAAAAAGAAAATCCCCAAAAGACTTTCCACCGGTGATCTTCAACCTCACCATCCTCAATGCATCCTCCCGCCAACAATGAGGTTGATAGTGGCGACCATTACTGGAGTCACAGGTTGTATCAGACTGAGTCTTCCTCCAATTATATGCCAATTTTTCCTCCTAGAAGTGAGTTAGTATGACCTGTTGAAGAGTTGTGAAGATGTGTGAGGCAGTACAGTGTGCAGATGAGAGGAAGCGGCAGCAGAAGTGAGCAAGGGGCTTTGTCACTGTGAGGACATTAGCAGATTTAGCAGATGCTCAGCTTGTGCATGAGAGCAGAAGGAGATGTAATGAAGTATCCTGCCATGATTGGAGGAGAGGATTGTGAAGCAAGGGCAGAAGGATTGCTTGTGTTCCAGCTAAAGTCGCAGAACAATGTAAGATAGTTGGGAATTAGATTCTTACTTCTTATTTCCAATGTTAGGAAGTCTATTAAATTTTCTTCTGTGCTGCAGTTATGTCATAGGAACAGTTACCTTCCTATTGCTATTTTGTCCAGGCACCCATCCTCCCCCCCCCGAAGAAATGAGGTCATCCTTCCTGTTCTTCAGTTGATCCACAAGAAGCTTACTGGTAGCATCTGAAAATTTACCACCATCGTTCTTTCTGCTGCTTCAGTAACAAATTGCCCATTCACCACCACTGAAAACTGCACGTCCTCTTTACGAGCTGTAAACTGCGGTGGCAGGCTCATTGGATTACCGGCCCTTCCAAATGGAAGTTTTGTTGCTGTGGCAGCATGCACCTTTACATGCATGTTGTAGTCTGGAGCTATACTTTCCAATTTTCCTTCCGTCACAAGGCTGACGAGGAACCTATCCCACTCTTACTGCCTGCCATTGGCGGGTATTAAAAGGATTTAAAGGTGGCCGCATTATGAATGCACCTTCCTTGGCCATCAAGTGTGACTTGAACCCGGGGTTTTTTCTGGTTCAAAGGCACGGGCCACACCCACTGAGCCACAAGACCTCCATCGTCCAGTTCACCTGACTCAAAATCCCGTCGACGCTAAAAAGGTAGCTAATTTACAAGATCACAAGGTAATCATAAATATGGAAGCTGATTGATTCACCCATCTCAGTTCATCCATCGAAAAAGACTTTAGTCTCCCCATTGAGGGTCGCACAGTGGTTAGTACTATTGCTTCACATCGCCAGAGTCCTGGGTTTGATTCCCGATTGGGTCACGGTCTGTGCGGAATCTGCACATTCTCCCCGTGTATGCGTTGGTTTCCTCCGGGTGCTCTGGTTTCCTCCCACAAGTCCCGAAAGACGTGCTTCTTCGGTGAGCTGGACATTCTGAATTCTCCCTCAGTGTACCCGAACAGGTGTGGCAATTTTCACAGTAACTTAATTGAGAGGTGATGTAAGCAGGGCCAGCTCAAGGCACCGGCAACTCGGGCAGTCGCCCGGGGCGCCATGTGCTAGAGGGCGCAGTTGGGCCGGTGCCAACCAGCGCATGCGCGGTGGCCGCACTCCCCCAGGGCGGCCCCCCCCTCTGTCCGCCCCCCCGCTCAGTCCGCTCCCCCGCTCGGTCCGCCCCCCCCCCCGCCCCGCCCCCCCCCTCGGGTCCGCCCTCGGGTCCGCCCCCCCCTCGGGTCGGCTCCCCCCCCCTTGGGTCCGCTCCACCCGCCCCCCCCCTTCTCGGCCCCGCCCCCCCTCTCGGCCCCCCCTCGGCCCCGCCCCCCCCTCTCGCCCCCCCCTCTCGCCCCCCTCTCGGCCCCGCCCCCCCCCTCTCGGCCCCCCCCCCCTCTCGCCCCCCCCCCCCCCCTCCCCCCCAAGGGCGCCGAAGTTCAGCTTGCCCGGGGCGCCAGCAACCCTAGGGCCGGCGCTGGATGTAAGCCTACTTTGTGACAATGATAAAGGTTATGTTCGTTAAGTGGCACCAGTTTGCAGTGTCACAGCCCATTTCCGCTACAGAAAATATAACTGTAAAGAATGGTTTTTGAAAGTGTTGGATTTTTTTAGTGTTGCAAAATTTGCCACAGCCAACTAAAAAGTGATACTTCTAGTAGAGCTCTGTAGGGGGAAGATGTGCACGGGGCAGGTCCTGCTAAAGGACTAAACTTTCAGGGTTTTTTTTGTTTTGCTTGTTTAGTCCCAAGGGGCTAACCCACGCAGCGCTCCCCCGAAGGTACGAACAGGAGGAAAAAAGCCGCAAAGGACCGGACCGACGGTCTGTGGGAGAAATAAGTGTGCGAGATGAGCCGGAGAATATTTTTTAAAAAAGGTGCAGGAGGAACCGGAGCCGGAGGCTCAGAGGTGGTACCTGACTCAGAACAGCAGCAGAAAGAGAGACAGACAGATGGCTGGAGGAAAGAAAACACCAAAGCGAAGGGACAGCGAGACGCAAACAGCAGCAGCAGCAGCGAGGGTAAGGCAGCCCCACAAGATGAGACGAAGGAAACCTGAAAGGGAAAACGATGGCGGAGCAAGCAGCAGAGCGTGAGCAGGATGCAGCGATCAGCATAAAGGAGGCGCTCTGGTCAGAGCTCCAAGCAATGATGAAGGAGACGACGCACAAAATGCAGCAGACCATCGAAGGCCTGGAAAGGAAAGTGAAGGCGCAGAAAAAAACGATTCTGGAGTTGGAGAGGGCTGCCTCGGACCAGAGCAACAGGGTGATAACCCTAGAAGCCGAGGTCAAAAGGTTAGTAACAGCCCAGGGGAGCCTAAGAGGGAAAGTGGAGGACCAGGAAAATAGGTCCAGACGGCAGAACATTAAAATAATGGCCGACAAGGCTTTCTGCCAAAAAATATAGCAGGTCATAGGCGATTATGTTCGTAACAACCAAAACGGGGATGTCTCGCCCTCCATGTTTTGGGAGGCACTGAAGGCCGTGATCAGAGGAGAGATCATAGCCTACAAGGCAAGTAGAGATAGGGAAGAAAGGGTGGTCAGGCAACAGCTAGTGGACTCCATTCTGGAAGTCAATAGAAAGCACTCCAAGGCCCCGACCGTTGAGCTGCTGGCGGAGAGGAAAAAACTGCAAATGGACTTTAACCTGCTATCCACTAGGAAAGCAGTGAACCAACTCCGTCAGACATGGGGGGACCTTCTACGAACACGGAGCCAAGACGGGCCGCCTATTGGCTCTCCAGCTGAGAAAGCAGGCAGCTGCGAGGGAAATAGCGCAGGTTAAGGATAGCAAAGGCAAACTGGTAACAGAGCCAATGGAGGTCAATCGGGCATTCGAGACCTCCTACCGGAGACTGTACACCTCGACAGGGATGCGGGAATGAAGCAGTTCCTAGACAGACTGGAAATACCAGTAGTGGGGGAAGACAGACGGGTGAGAGCTGGAAGCACCAATAGACCTGGGAGAAATCATGGAGAGCATCAGCTCCAAGCAGGCGGGCAAGGCACCAGGACCCGGCGGGTTCTCGGCGGACTTCTACAAAATATCTGCACCTGTCCTGGCCCCACACCTAAGGGACATGCTCACAGACTCACTGGCATGGGGCACCCTGCACCCAACGCTAGCACAGGCCACAATCTCACTAATACCCAAAAAAGATAAAGACCTGACGGAATGTGGATCATACAGACCCATTTCATTGCTTAACATGGATGCAAAAATACTCGCAAAGGTCCTGGCCAAAAGGCTGGAGGGCTGCGTACCAGAGGTGGTCGTAGAGGACCAAACGGGATTTGTCAAGGGTAGGCAGCTCACAGCTAACATCAGATGCTGCTGAATGTGATAATGATCCCCCGGGGAGAGAACACCAGAGGTGATCGTCTCCCTGGATGCAGAAAAGGCCTTTGACAGAGTCGAATGGAGATACCTGCTCGAGGTACTGGAACGGTTTGGGCTAGGAGCGGGGTTCATCTACTGGGTGAGGCTCCTGTACAACGCTCCCAAGGTGAGTGTCCGAACTAACACTACCAGCTCTGAATACTTCCAGCTACAGAGAGGAACAAGACAGGGCTGCCCCCTGTCCCCACTCTTGTTCGCCCTAACGATTGAACCCCTGGCGATAGCCCTGCGGGACGCAAAAAACTGGAATGGAATCTGGAGAGGAGACAGAGAGCACAGAGTCTCACTCTATGCAGATCACCTGCTCCGCCATGTCTCGAAGCCATAGGAGAGACTGAAGGCAATACTGGAAATACTGAAAGAATTTCAGCCCTCCTCGGGCTACAAACTTAACCTGGGCAAAAGCGAGACTTTCCCAGTGAACACAAAAGGGGGAGGGACAGTGCTGAAGGGGCTCCCGTTCAAAATGGCCCAGAATAGATTCCGTAACCTGGGGATCCAAATAGTCAGAGACTGGACACAGATCCACAAGTGGTACCTGACCAGCCTGGTGGAGGAAGTAAGAAAAGACCTTCTACAGTGGGGCTTACTCCTACTCTCCCTGGCGGGAAGAGTGCAGACGATCAAGACGAAAGTACTGCCAAGGTTCCTCTTCCCGTTTAGATCCATCCCGATCTTCATCCCCAAGGCCATTCTCCAAAACATAGACAGGCTAATCATGGCGTTTGTGTGTGTGTGGGCGGGTGGGTGGGGGGGGGGGGGGGGGGGGGGGGGGGGGGGGTAAGAACCCGAGAATTCCCAAACCGACACTGCAAAGAGGGAAAGTCAGAGGGTGCCTGGCTCTACTGAATCTACAATACCACCACTGGGCAGCAACGGCAGAAAAAGTGAGGGGATGGGTACAAGAACCTGACACAGATTGGGTACAAATGGAGGAGGCATCCTGTAAAGGAACAATCCTCTGGGCCCTGACCGCAGCAGCACTCCTATCCTCCTCAACAAGGTATACAACGAGCCCAGTGGTAGCGGCCACGCTGAGAACGTGGGCCCAGTTGAGACAGCACTTTGGGATAACCAAAATGTCTCTTATGGCCCTCATCTGTGGCAATCACAGATTCCTCCCAACCATGCTAGATACCACCTTCAAAAGATGGAGGGGACTGATGGTCTGGGATTTCTACGTAGGGCGCAGACTGGTGACACTGGACGAACTGACGAGGAAGTGGAAACTAGCAAGAGGACAGGAATTGAGACACCTCCAAATAAAGCACTTCCTTCGCAGAGGCAGTAGGGTGCCCTGGGGCCCATGAAAGCACACTAATAGAGGACCTGATAGGCACACGCAGCGAGAGTGGGGAGCTGTGTGGGAAAATATACGGACAGCTACTGGACAGAGCCCGAAAACCACTCGACGAGACCAGACAAAAATGGGAGGATGAACTGGGGACAGAGGTAGGATGGCGACTCTGGAGCAAAGCACTGAGCAGAGTGAGCTCCACCTCCTCCTGCGCAAGGCTATGCCTAATGCAGCTCAAAGTGGTACACAGAGCGCACCTGACCAGAACCGAATGAGCAGGTTCTTCCTGGAAGTGGAGGACAAATGTGAATGGTCCCTGAGGGACCCAGCCAACCACATGCACATGTTTTGGGCTTGCCCCAAGCTTGCTGGGTTCTGAACAGCCTTCTCCGAGGTAATGTCCAAGGCTATGGGAGTGAGGGTGAAGCCATGCCCAATAGTGGCAATCTTCGGGGATTCGGAGCAGCCACAGCTACTCATGGAGAAGCGGGCCTACGCCCTCGCTTCCCTAACCGCACGCCGGAGAATCCTGCTCGGCTAGCGATCGGCAGCACCAAGCTTCAGACTGGCTCGCTGGCCTTTCGGAATTTCTCCACCTGGAGAAGATTAAGTACGCCATCCGAGGGTCAGACAAAGGCTTCCTGGATACTTGGGGGCAGTTTGCCGGCCTGTTCCTAAACCTTTCGAGGCCAGCAACGAGGAGTAAGCCAGGGGGAAAAAAAAGATGAAGAACCAAAGGGCTGCGGAACCCGAGGGTTGGTGAGAATAATGGAGAAACCACAAGAGAAGAGGAAGGGTGTTGAAACCAGTAGGGGTGGGGGGGGGGGGGGGGGGGGGGGGGGGCAGGATGAAGGGGGGATATCATTGAACGATCCAGAGGGCAGCAAAATGTACATACAGTTAGTCAAATGAAGGACAAGACAAACCTCTCTGTAAAATAAATCAAATTAGCGCGGGCAAGAAAAATGTAATGTATATCAGTAACAACTGTTTATAAATATGGGAAAAGCCAATAAAAAGAGTTTTTTTAAAAAGCCTGTAATATTTTCTGCAGATTCTAAAAATAAGTCCATATAATGCTTAGACCTGTTCACAGCTGCTGAAGCAACTCCAAATGAATAACTTGCCTTTCGGAATATGCAAACAACAATATTCATACTGTGCTCTCAAATGCAAACAAAAACTATTTTGACTAACATTTCAATATTTGCAGCAGCAGTGCTTCAAGGGAAAGACCCCTGCAACAAAAAGACTACCACGACTATTATTGCTCTAGCATTCCCCATGTGCTATTCCCCATTATTTCAGAGCTATTTACAGACACTGAGCAGGAAGAAAGATGGAAAAGAAGATGGAGTGATAAGGTCAAAAGAAAGGTCAAAGTGAGCAGTCTTTTGGAGGCTGTTGAAAGCAGTTGTAAAAGAGGGAGCTGCAGTGACTGAAGGAGCGGCTGTTAATAGTGGAGCAAAGGGAATGTTGCACAGTGTGATGGAAGAGGGGTGTGGTCTGTACAGACTGTCTGTGATGATATGATCTGCATACTCGTCTGCCATTGGGCCAGAACGTCGGCTTACCATTGGCCCTGGTCGGTCATGTGCCTCTCGACCGATTGGCCGAGAGGCTGAGTTAACCACGCCTCTATCAACGAGGTATAAATGCTCAGAAGCCTGACGATCGTTCCTTTCCACTGTAGACGATCGCCAGGCTGTGTTCTAGTTAATTAAAGCCTGACATTGGTAAATCACTCGCCTCGCGTGCAATCGATGGTGCATCAATTTAATTAACTACAACTTTGAAGATGGAGTTCCGCATCAAGCCCGAATGCCTCCGCATCAGCCCGCAAACTCCGAACTCTACAGAACTTTTCAAACTCTGGCTGACTTGCCTCGAAGGGTTCCTGGCATCTACAACCACCCCCCCCCACCGGGGCACAGAAGCTGCACGTCCTCCACTCCAGCGTGGGTATTGCCGCTTACTCAATAATCGAAGACGAAACAGATTATGATGAAGCTATACGGAAGCTAAAAGAACAATTCCTCAAACCAATCAACAGGGTATTCGCTCGACATCTGCTGGCCACCAGAAAGCAGGTCCCCGGTGAGTCTCTAGACCAATACGCCCGGGCCCTCTGTGCCCTGGGGAGAGGTTGTGCCTGTGTAGCGGTGTCCGCTACAGAGCACATGGAGCTACTCGTCAGAGACGCTTACGTGGCTGGGATGCTGTCCCCCGTGATCCGCCAGCGGATGCTGGAAAGAGACGAACTCAGTTTAACGGAGACGCTGACTCTCTCCGCCTCCCTGGAGGTCGCAGATCAAAGCGCTCGCACCTATGACCCTGGCCAGGCCGCCTCCTGGCACGCTTCCCACCAGCTACCCACCGCTCCCGGCCTCCCTCAGGCTTGTGCCGCGGGGCGCCCCGATAAATCCGCGGGGCCCCGCTGCTACTTTTGTGGGTACGCTAAGCACCCTCGCTCGCGCTGCCCAGCCCGCTCCGCCCTCTGTAAGAGCTGCGGGAAGAAGGCCACTACACCACGGTCTGCCAGGCCAAACGCTGGCTGCAGCGCTTCTGGAAGCTGCACAGCACTCCCCCCCCCCCCCTCCCCCAGGCCTCTGCAAACGGCCTGTGTGCCTCCCTCTCTCCCCCAGGGCCGCCCCAGCTGCTCCCGACTCGCGCCCCGCCGGCCGACATGCGCACCTCCCCGGCCCCTCCAGGCCTCTGCCTGCCCGCCGCGCACGTTTCTCCCCCCCCCCGCCCCCGGGCCCCGGCGCCCGATCGGCTCGCCTCTCCGGGCCCCCCTGGTCCCTGCCTGCCCGCAGCGGCCCTGCTTCCCTCGCTCCCGGACCCCGGCTCCCCCCACCCCCGGGCCCCCGCGCCCGACCGGCCCGCCTCTCCGGGCCCCCCCGGGTCCCTGCCTGCCCGCCAGCGCGACTCGGCTCCCCCCCGCCCCCGGCCCCCCGCACCCGGCCCGCGCGCCTTACCTCCGCCCACAGCTGATGCACCTAGCTGGCGTCCTGGAGCCGGCTTCCGCATCCCCACAGCTGATGCACCTAGCCGGCATCCTGGAGCCGGCTTCCGCATCCCCACAGCTGATGCACCTAGCCGGCGTCCTGGAGCCGGCATCCGCATCCCCACAGCTGATGCACCTAGCCGGCGTCCTGGAGCCGGCTTCCGCATCCCCACAGCTGATGCACCTAGCCGGCGTCCTGGAGCCGGCTTGTGCATCCCCGCAGCTGATGCCGGTCACTCACCTCCTGGAGCCGGCCTGCGCGCCTCTCCGCTCACAGCGCCGGCAACGCTAGCTCCGCCTCCAGCGGCCACGAGGGCTTCCTGGGCGCCGCCATCTTGGGGTGCCGACCCCACGTGCGGGTCCTGGGCGCCGCCATCTTGGGGCCCCTACCCCACGTGCGGGTCCTGGGCGCCGCCATCTTGGGGAACAGACCTCACCTGGGGATCCTGGCCACCGGCTTCCACATCTGCCACGCAAGGTCCCTCCAGCATGGAATCGGACAGCGACGACGGATTTTCTCCACGGCTCGCGGCCGTTCACCCCACATATAGATCCTGGCCACCGACTTCCACATCTGCCACGCAAGGTCCCTCCAGCATGGAATCGGACAGCGACGACGGATTTTCTCCACGGCTCGCGGCCGTTCAACTCGACCAGTCTCATCCACGCACGCTCGCCAAAACGACTACGCTGATCCACCTCAACGGCCACAAGACGGACTGCCTGCTGGACTCCAGGAGCACGGAAAGCTTCGTTCACCCTGACACGGTAAGACGCTGCGCGCTCCCTGTCCATCCCGTAACACGCAAAATCGGTTTAGCCTCAGGTTCGCACTCCGTCCACATCACCGGGTGCTGCATCGCGGACCTCACGGTCCAAGGGAAGGTTTTTAAAAATTATAAATTCCTTGTCCTCCCTGACCTTTGCGCACCGGCACTCCTAGGACTGGACTTCCAGTGCAACCTGCAGAGCTTGACTTTTCAATTCGGCGGCCCTATACCCCCCCTCACTGTCTGCAGCCTCGCGTCCCTCAAAGTAGACCCTCCCTCCCTGTTTGCTAACCTCACCCCCGATTGCAAACCCGTCGCCACACGGAGCAGACGGTACAGCGCCCAGGACCGATCCTTCATCAGGTCCGAGGTCCAGAGGTTGCTGACGGAAGGGGTCATCGAGGCCAGCAACAGTCCCTGGCGAGCCCAAGTGCTGGTGGTCCGGACGGGGGAGAAAAACCGGATGGTCATCGATTATAGCCAAACCATCAATCGGTTTACACAACTGGACGCGTATCCTCTCCCCCGTATCTCTACCATGGTAAACGAGATCGCGAGAACTCTACAGAACTTTTCAAACTCTGGCTGACTTGCCTCGAAGGGTTCCTGGCATCTACAACCACCCCCCCCCCATCTGCGCGAGTGACCGACTGTACACCGCGTTCGAGGCTGACGGGCGCCTCTACCACTTCCTTAGGGTTCCGTTTGGCGTCACGAATGGGGTCTCGGTCTTCCAAAGGGAGATGGACCGAATGGTCGACAAGTACGGATTACAGGCTACCTTCCCGTACCTTGATAATGTCACCATCTGCGGCCACGACCAGCAGGACCATGACGCCAACCTCCAGAAATTCCTCCAAACCGCAAAACTCCTTAACCTCACGTACAATAAGGATAAATGCGTGTTTAGCACCGACCGCCTAGCCATCCTCGGCTACGTAGTGCGTAACGGAGTGATAGGCCCCGACCCCGAACGCATGCGCCCCCTGATGGAACTCCCTCTCCCCAATACCCCCAAATCCCTCAAACGCTGCCTAGGGTTTTTCGCATACTACGCCCAATGGGTTCCCAACTACGCGGACAAGGCCCGTCCCCTCATGCAAACCACGACCTTCCCGCCGTCGACGGAGGCCTGCCAGGCCTTTAGCCGCATCAAAGCGGACATCGCAAAGGCCACGATGCGTGCCATTGACGAGGCCCTCCCCTTCCAGGTCGAGAGTGACGCTTCAGAAGTAGCTCTGGCGGCCACCCTGAACCAAGCGGGCAGACCCGTGGCCTTCTTCTCCAGAACTCTCCAGGCTTCCGAACTCCGCCACCCATCTGTGGAAAATGAAGCCCAGGCCATAGTCGAAGCCGTGCGACATTGGAGGCACTATTTGGCCGGCAGGAGGTTTACCCTCCTCACAGACCAACGGTCAGTAGCCTTCATGTTTGATAATGCACAAAGGGGCAAGATCAAAAATGACAAGATTTTACGGTGGCGGATCGAGTTGTCCACGTACAACTATGATATCTTGTATCGTCCTGGGAAGCTCAATGAGCCTCCTGATGCCCTGTCCCGCGGTACCTGCGCCAGCGCGCAGATAGACCGCCTCCGCTCTCTCCACGCGGACCTCTGCCATCCAGGGGTGACCCGCCTACACCACTTCATTAAGGCCCGCAACCTGCCCTACTCTATCGAGGAAGTCAGGACAGTAACCCGTGACTGCCACATCTGCGCCGAGTGCAAACCGCACTTCTACCGCCCCGAGCGCGCACACCTGATCAAAGCATCCCGCCCCTTTGAACGTCTCAGCATTGACTTCAAGGGGCCCCTTCCCTCTAACAACCGCAACATTTACTTCCTGGCGGTTATCGACGAAAACTCCCGCTTCCCCTTTGCCATTCCCTGTCCCGACATGACCACATCGACCGTCATTAAGGCCCTACTCTCCATCTTCTCACTGTTCGGCTACCCCGCGTACATTCACAGCGATCGGGGGTCCTCATTTATGAGCGACGAGCTGCGTCAATTCCTGCTTGACAGGGGCATCGCCTCTAGCAGGACGACCAGCTATAACCCCCGGGGTAACGGACAGGTCGAGCGGGAGAATGGTACCATCTGGAAGACCATACTACTAGCCCTCCGGTCTAGAAATCTCCCTATTTCCCGATGGCAAGAGGTGCTCCCCGATGCACTGCACTCTATCCGCTCACTCCTCTGTACTGCAACTAATCAGACACCTCATGAGCGTCTTCTTGTTTTCCCCAGGAAGTCGTCCTCCGGATCCCCTCTCCCGACGTGGCTGGTCACCCCCGGACCCATCTTGCTCCGGAAGCATGTGCGGGTGCACAAGTCCGATCCGTTGGTGGAGCATGTCCAGTTACTCCACGCTAACCCGCAGTATGCGTATGTGGAGTACCCCGACGGTCGGCAGGACACGGTCTCCCTCCGGGACCTGGCACCCGCCGGTGTGCAGCCCCCCCCCCACCACAGACCCCCACTCCCCTTTTTCACCCCAGCACCCCACTCAGCTTCCCCATCCCTCATCCATGGCGTCTCCGCGGCCAGCTCAGGTGACGGAGACTACTCGAGGTCTATCGCTCCCGGACTCCAGGACCATCAGCCGATCCGACGACACCTCCTCCACTACGGCGCTCGGCCAGGACGTCGAGGACCACCAAACGACTGATCGAATCCATCTAGAGTTCTACGGTCCCATGGACTTCCTTTTGTAAATATTGTTATGTCTGAGCCAGTGGCAAGCCCCCAAATTCGACAAGGGTACAGAGAGAAAATTATTCTCCCGACGGCTACTCATATCATCAGTTCTTCCCCCCCCCCCCCCCCCCCCCCCCCACCCCGGGTCTCGTTCACTCCCCCCCCCCCCCCGCCTTCCTTCTCCGTAAGGGGTGAATGTGATGATATGATCTGCATACTCGTCTGCCATTGGGCCAGAACGTCGGCTTACCATTGGCCCTGGTCGGTCATGTGCCTCTCGACTGATTGGCCGAGAGGCTGAGTTAACCACGCCTCTATCAACGAGGTATAAATGCTCAGAAGCCTGACGATCGTTCCTTTCCACTGTAGACGATCGCCAGGCTGTGTTCTAGTTAATTAAAGCCTGACATTGGTAAATCACTCGCCTCGCGTGCAATCGATGGTGCATCACTGTCATAATATACATCTATGTACATAATAGAGTGCAGACAGGCAGTGATTGACACACAGGATGACCAGTAAGCACACAGAACAGAGCAGCCAATCACCAGACAGGACACAACCTCTATAAAGCCAGAGGGCACCAATTTTCCCGCTCTCTCGGGACCCAGCCTCTGAGACAGTCAGAGCTCGTGAGCTAGCCAGTGCAAACACCATGTGGTAGCTAGTAAGTCTGGTCAGGCTAGCATCAGGTCTCCAGTCAAGTCAGCCAAGTGTCAACCCACAGTTGAAATGTATAATAGTTTAGATATTAAATAAAATTGAGTTGCATCTCATCAAGTGTTGGAAGTCTGTCTCTCGCTATACTTCATCATGTGCAGTCCACATCGACCCAGCCTGCCCAACACATCACAGACATTATTGTCACAGTGATCACTGATGGATTTTAAATGAGGATGACCATATCATTGGCGTTGGAAAAGCTCAGTTGGTTAAGTTTGTGGTCAAAAGCCAAAGTAGATTTACTTGTGTTAACTGTAGAATTTCTGGTGGGTTTAAAGCCCACCTTAGAAGTGTAAATTCCATTTCTCACCACAGTGATAATGAATTGAATTTAATACCCAGCTTGTCGCGATGGGAAACATAATGGTCAGGCCTACTAAATCACAGGAGAGGACATACATCAGTTTGCCAGCAGCAGGAAAGCATCCCACGATTAAGTCAGAGTTGGGTAAGGGGCCGCTGTGGGCAACTCACCCGTTCATGGTGAAATGTCAATCAGGCTCATTAACGAGCTACTTGATCCCAATTATGCCTGCATCCACCGGAATGTAGTGGGGCTCAGGGATTAAATGGGTGTTGCATGACTCTCCTGAAGGTTGTCCAGGGTTTGTGTATTTCAGAAGTCTACTGGGAGGGGATGGGCATGGGTTGTCAGGGCAAAATCCTCCAACCACCTTTTTTTTAATAAATTTAGATTAGCCAATTATTTTTTCCAATTAAGGGGCAATTTAGCGTGGCCAATCCACCTACTCTGCACATTTTTGGGTTGTGGGGGCGAAACCCACGCAGACACGGGGAGAATGTGCAAACTCCACACGGACAGTGACCCAGAGCCGGGATCGAACCTGGGGCCTCAGCGCCGTGAGGCGGTTGTGCTAACCACTAGGCCACCGTGCTGCCCTAACCTCCAACCACCTTGAAACCTCTCACTACGCTACCCTTCCCCATGACCCTCATCCGGCCCTCACTCAGCTGTATTCACAGATCCAACTATGACCCTGGCTGGAGTTCTTGCAGCACTATCAGCAAGACCCACTTCGCCCAGTAACTTCACAGGCAATGGAGGATTGTCAGTCAATCTGAGGTTAACAGCTCTTGGGTGGCTTGGGGGGTCGGGGTTAGGGTTTCCACTTCTCGGGTCCAGAAACAGGGGGAATGTCCAACGATGGCCAGGACAGGCACTTAATTTTGTTAAATGTCCCCTTCCCACTGACACGGGTCTCCCACCAGTTCCCCAACCAGTGGATGAGACCCCCATCACCTATATTAAAACTATCCCATTGTGCACACAAAGT
Source organism: Scyliorhinus canicula (assembly GCF_902713615.1). Lineage (NCBI taxonomy): Eukaryota > Metazoa > Chordata > Chondrichthyes > Carcharhiniformes > Scyliorhinidae > Scyliorhinus > Scyliorhinus canicula. The sequence goes on from NC_052164.1 coordinate 78,026,208, forward strand.
ACAGATATGGCTGGAATGCATCTAAAATAATGGAAATCTATATAGCACTTGTCACAATTTCAATACATCCCAAAGCACTTTGCAGCCAATGAAGTGTACTCACTACTGTAAAATAGAGTAAGGAGGCAGCTAATTTGTTACAACAAGGTCCCACAAACTATCAGTTGGATTACCAAGTAATCCATTTTAGCAAAATAAAAGAAAAATACTGCAAATTCTGGAGATCTGAAATAAAAACAGCAAATGCTGGAAAAACTCAGCATGTCTGGCAGCATCAGGTTGGAAAGAGAAATAGTGATAATGTTTTGATGGACTGAAAATGTTAAACATGTTTTTAGTGATAGTTGAGACCTAAATGCCAGTTAGAACTTGATGAAAATGAAATGAAAATCACTTGTTGTCACGAGTAGGCTTCAAAATGAAGTTACTGTGAAAAGCCCCTAGTCACCACATTCCGGCGCCTGTCCGGGGAGGCTGGTACGGGAATCGAACCGTGCTGCTGGTCTGCTTGGTCTGCTTTAAAGCCAGAAATTTAGCACAGTGAGCTAAACCAGGAAAAGTTCTGGTGTAGCAAGTCAGTAATATTGATGAGACTAAAAGAAAAGAAAACATAAAAATTGAAGGCATAAAAAACTGAATAAATCTAGTAAATTCGTCTGAGTGTTAATTAAAACAGTCAAAGGTTACACCCAAATTTTGTTTATCTTCTTACCCTGGTTCGCCAGAATCCTCTGCCACTCATTGATCTAGCTGCACTACACAAATTTCCACTGCTTACTGAAACAAAAGCAAGACAAAAAGACATCTGAGCAGAAATAGGTCATTCGGCCCATGGAGTCTGCTCCGCCATTTAATGAGATCATGACTGATCTAATATGACATTCCTCAACACTACTTTTCCACCTTATCCCCATAACCCTTAATTCCCTTATTGATTAAAAATCAGTCTATCTCAGGTTTAAACGTACTTAACAACCCAGCCTCTATAGCTCTCTGCAGTAAAGAATTGTACAGATTAACTACCCTCTGAGAAGATATTCTTTCGCATCTTTATCTTAACTGGCCGACCCCTTACTCTGAGGTTATGCCCTCTGGTCCTAGACTCTCTTACATTCTCCTACAAGGGAAAGCTATCTCTCAACATCTATCCTGTCAAACCCCCTGAGAATCCTATGGGCGCAATTTCCCGACCACGTTGCACCTGACCCATTGTGCCGGGAGCATCGTGGGAGAGGTCCAAAATGGACTTTGCGCCAGAAGCAAAAACATCACTGGTTTTATATTTAAATTAGCCTAATAAATATGTGTGACCTGTCCAGGAGTCACTGGTCGCACCGGCGAGGCCTCACCCGGACGCTGATTAGTACTGGTCTCCAGGCGTGATGGCCAGTCCGGGGGCCATGAAGGACACTGGAGTCCACCCGGGTGTTCGGGGCAGGTAAATGCTCGCCTGGCACCCAGGCACCTTGGCAGTTGACACTGTCAAGATGTCAGGTGCACTACCCACGTCCCAGCATGGTGGTGCCGATGTGCCCAGATACCAGGTTGGCAATATCAAGGGTCAGGCCCTGAGGGAGGACATGGCCACGAAAGGGAAGGTTATGAAGAAAGGATGGGTGAGGGGGTTATGAAGGACCATCATGAAGGTTGGGAGGTGCGGACGACACATTGACACTGCCATGGGGCCAAGGTGGCATTTTTTGTGTTCTGGGCCAGAGGTGCCCTGTGCGGCTGTTGCGGAGATGCGGGGGAGCCGGGGACCCTCCAATAGTGTGTAGAGGCATGGGGAGTTCAGGGGTTGCGCCGGGGACCCATTTAAAAATGGTGTCCCGATCTCTCGCTACACTAAGATGTTCCGGTGAGCAGAGCACTTCAGTGTAGAAAACAGGGTTATGTGAGGCAGTGCGTTCCACACCGAGGCCTCTTATTTAATGTGAGTGTCGTTGTATCGTCATGTGTTTCTTGCAACACTGAGAAACGCAATGCTATCTAACACAACTCAGGTTATACATGGGACTCAGAGGGGAAGGCGCAGAAGAGGCCTCACTTCGTCCCATTTCCTGCATTGAGGAGCCCTGCTCGTCGAAGCTCCTCAGTGCAGGGAGAGCCCTCGACATGACCCCCGGACCCCCTTAAAGCCCCAACTCACTGTAAGGTGGGCCCCACTGTTGCTCATTGTGTTCTCTCTTTAATTGGCTGTTTATGGCGGTTAATATGGTCGCCTTCTTTAATTCTAAATACGTTTTTTATGGGGCAGCACGGTAGCATTGTGGATAGCACAATCGCTTCACAGCTCCAGGGTCCCAGGTTCGATTCCGGCTTGGGTCACTGTCTGTGCGGAGTCTGCACATCCTCCCTGTGTGTGTGTGGGTTTCCTCCGGGTGCTCCGGTTTCCTCCCACAGTCCAAAGATGTGCAGGTTAGGTGGATTGGCCATGATAAATTGCCCTTAGTGTCCAAAATTGCCCTTAGTGTTGGGTGGAGTTACTGGGTTATGGGGATAAGGTGGAGGTGTTGACCTTGGGTAGGGTGCTCTTTCCAAGAGCCGGTGCAGACTCGATGGGCCGAATGGCCGCCTGCACTGTAAATTCTATGATATTTCTAAAGGGACAGCACGGTAGCATGGTGGTTAGCATAAATGCTTCACAGCTCCAGGGTCCCAGGTTCGATTCCCGGCTGGGTCACTGTCTGTGTGGAGTCTGCACGTCCTCCCCGTGTGTGCGTGGGTTTCCTCCGGGTGCTCCGGTTTCCTCCCACAGTCCAAAGATGTGCGGGTTAGGTGGATTGGCCATGCTAAATTGCCCGTAGTGTCCTAAAAAGTAAGGTTAGAGGGGGGGTTGGGTTAAGGGTATGGGGTGGATACGTGGGTTTGAGTGGGGTGATCATTGCTCGGCACAACATCGAGGGCTGAAGGGCCTGTTCCGTGCTGTACTGTTCTATGTTCTATGTTTGCTCAAGAGTCGCCAGGTATCTTTCGATACCGCCATAAGGTTCAAAACCGAATACTGATCAAGACTCGATACACCAGTTAGTAAGTTCGAAATCAATGCTCATTTATTTACACACAGTCAAATATATTCATTTACAAATTCTACCAACTAAACTATCACTACTACTAAAGCCTATACTTAGCTTCGGGTGCCCACTCAGTCAGAGGAACAATGGCCGTTGTCCGGTTCTGAGGCTGCTGGGTTGAGCTGGTATGGAATAGTAGCTAGGTGCGTCTGTCTCGTAGCGTGCGTTGACTTTGGACTTACTTGTTCTGGTGCAGCTGCTAGGCAGGTCTCTTGTCGCTGAGAGCCAAGGCCAAGAGAGCGATTCGCTCTTGGGGGTTTCTTCTTACACCCGAAGGGGGCTTCGCGCTCTTTTGGGCGGGCCTTGAACTTGGCCCCAATTAATTGGACCATATCTTCATCATTCCTTTCGATTTCCTCCAATAAAGGGGTGGGTGCCCTGATTGCTGGGCGTGTCCTAGTTGGCAGTTGGCCTGCTTTGTTCTAGTCTCCTCTGGCGCTGAGGTGTCTGCTTTAGTATCGTTTACCTAAATGTTACTCTTTTGGCCCCGGCGATGGCTCCTTAGTTTGGTAATGGCTTTGCAGTATCGGTCTTGTCTGGGAACTACAGCTCCAATCAACCGAAAAACGTTGCACCTGCTTGCTTTCTCAGTATTGTCCATTTTCCCTGCATTCTTTGCAAAGTGTCCATTTTGTAATCGGGACGTGGCCATCCCAGATGGCTACACCACCAAACCCCCCACACAGGGCACTCCCCTGCCCAAGCACCACTGTGCATAAAATGCCAACTTGCCACCTTGGCAGTGTCAGCCTGGCACCATGGCAGTGCGAGCCAGGCATTGCCAAGCTACCCAGCTGACACTGCCAGGGTGCTCAGCTGGCAGTGCCAGAGTACCCAGGTGGCACCAGCAGCACCAGGGTACCACCATTTTAAGAGAGAATGCCCTTGGGGGCTCCAATCCCCTGGGAGATCTGCACGAGTGCCATTCCATCTGGTCCCCTTTTGCAGAGACCGGTAATGAACAGCGTTTGCCCAAGGTCTCCAAGGCAAAGGGGATAGATCCCAATGCCTTGGTATGCCAGGGGACTGCATATTAAAGCTGGTTTAGCTCAGTGGGTTAGACAGCTGGTTTGTGATGCAGAACAAGGCCAGAAGCGCGGGTTCAATTCCCGTACCAGCTGAGAATTCTGAATTCTCCCTCTGTGTACCCGAACAGGCGCCGGAATGTGGCGACTAGGGGCTTTTCACAGTAACTTCATACTTGTGACAATAAAAGGTTATTATTATTTGAGTGAGACTAGCTGTCCCACTCTAAAATGTAAATTTGCGAAAAGGTGATGCTGCCCACAATCGCTGGGCTTCAAATCATGACGTCTCACAAAATTCCGTTAGATCTCACGAGGCATGGCAAGCTGGGTAGATCCCGGGAGCGGGGACTCCCATCATTTACCGGCCAAGGTGCATCACGGCTCGTTTCTTTTTGGGCGCAGCGTGGTTGGTAAATTGCGCCCATAACTTCTTTTTTGAAAGTGGGGTGGGTGAGGGGGTATTGGGTGATGCAAGTTCAAAGACGTGCAGGTTAGGTTAGGTTTTTTGGAAGTGGGATGGGTGAGGGGGCATTGGGTGATACAAGTCCAAAGACGTGCAGGTTAGGTGGATTGGCCATGCTAAATTGCCCTTAGTTTCCAAATAGGTTAGGAGGGGTTATTGGGTTACGTGGATAGGGTGGGAGTGAGGGCTTAATGTGGGTCGGTGCAGACTTGATGGGCCAAATGGCCTCCTTCTGCACTGTATGTATGTTTTATGATTTAAATTCTAGGATTAACTATGTAATTAACTTATTTCTATAAAATATGAGAATTCTTTCATGAACATACTGATGTGCCATCAATTGTACGAGAGACGAGTTGCTTTACAAAAGTCAGGCTTTAATAAACTAGAACTTAGCCCTGCGGTCGTCTACAATAAAATGGATGACCGCCGGGCGTTTGACTATTTATACCTCGGCAAGGAGGCGCGGTTAACTCAGTCTCTCGACCAATCGGTCGAGAGGCACATGACCGACCAGGGCCAATGGTAAGCCGGTGTTCTGCCCCAATGGCAGACAGGTATGCAAATCATATCACCACATACACCATTTTCATAACTATCATGTAAAATGCCAGAAACTGTCAGACATTTTGTCATGTGTGTACCTTGTAGGCATTCTTTTCTTTGAGCTTATTAATCTTCTCCATTTGTGCAAGGTAACCATCTGAATTGCATCGTGTTATTGTCAGTGCTCGCTTTTCATTTGGCTGAGTTTGGTCCAGTTCAGAGTCGCTCTCTGCCATGAGGCCAATAGGTGGCAGCACCAAGTGGGAGCTCGGGTGTGTGTAAGCCAGACGCGGTGTGCTCTCATAAATGTGCTCCATTTGCTGAATGAGGCGTGTGCTAGGAGACTGAATCAAATACTGCTGATAAGAGGGCAGAAAAGGGAAATTGGAGAACCTAGATGAAAAAGAAAGGTGCTTAAATTACTTTTGTTGTTTTGACAATTACTTTCCTGTAACATCATTTTTTAGACAGAAATACATTCTAATCACTCTGATTAAGAAAGATAGAAAAAATAGGAGCAGGAGGAGGCCACTCGGCCCTTCAAGCCCACTCCGCCATTCATTATGATCATGGCTGATCATCGAACTCAATACTTTAATCCCACTTTCCACCATATCCTTTGATCCCCTTCGCCCTAAGTATTCTCTCCATGTCTGCGTGGTTTTCCTCTGGGTGCTCCAGTTTCCTTTCACAGTCTAAAGATGAGCAGGTTAGATGGGTTGGTCATGATAAATTGCCACTTAGTGTCCAGGTATGTGCAGGTTAGGTTACAGGGTTGCAGGGATACGGCAGGGTGTATCGGTGCAGACTTGATGGGCCAAATGTAAGAATTAAAAGGGTGACACAGTGGTTAGCACTGCTGCCTCAGAGCGCCAGGGACCTGAGTTCGATTCCGGCCTTGGGTGACTGCCTCTGTGGCGTTTGCATGTTCTTCCCCTGTCTGCGTGGGATTCCTCCGGATACTCTGGTTTCCTCCTACAGTCTAAAGACAGGCATGTTTTTTTAAATAAATTTAGAGTACCCAATTATTTTTTCCAATTAAGGGGCAATTTAGTGTGGATTGGCTATGCAGAACTTCTCCTTAGTGTCCAAAAAGGTTGGTAAGGTTATGGAAATAGGGCCTGGGTGGGGTGCTCTTTCAGAGGGTAGGTTCAGACTCGATGGGCTGAATGGCCTCCTTCTGCACTGTAGGATTCGATGATTAGATCAGTGGATATGGTTCTAGCTGCAATCCATGAGGTTGAAAAACACAACTTAAAAAGTATACATGGCAACATAATACCCATGGATACCCGTGTATGCAGACTCACTTTTAAAATCTTTTTAAAATCAGCAATTTTCAATCACGTTAAATGTAGGTGAGGGTAAAGATTCAATATATTTTAATGAGGAAGAAGTTGGTATGAAGATAAAACATCACTTCTATGTTCTATCCAGAGAATGCATAACACTTGGGGAAAAACAAGTCTCAGTTGTATAGATTGGTTCCCAGTCACACTTATTTGGACTATAATGTATTACTTCCAAATTAGAAACTTTTGTGCTTTAATTCATTGATCTCCTTTGAATTTGGTATTTCTGTTTGACTGGAGAGCACATACATGTTGAGTGCCAGGAAATGTCATTGCTGTTTATCTGTTCAATTTCATTTTCGAAGGAGCATCAGATTTTGCAACTACTTATAATTGTGGATACTTGCTTGAATTTTGCTGATGCAAAATGCCTCCATTGGGCAGCCCTGTGCATTTCATACATTCATTTTCCTCTGTTTACAGTAATTGAAATAAAATTCTCCAATACACTGCCTCTCAAACAGCAAGTGAATTCAGAACCTTTGGACCCCTAACCATTGGTCTGTCGATGCTCTAGACTGGTGACTCCACTGTTTTTACAAGTGAATTTCACCCCGCTGCAGAACTTAATTGGACTCTCAATGTGTTTCCTCCTCGCCTACAGCCGAATATCTTTCTCTCTTAACCTTTATCATGCCTATATAACCTGAACTTCCTCTGTTTGAATTTAGTTTTTGCCTAAACTTTATCATTTAATCCTTCTTTTCTCCCTTTCACACTCTGAGTATCCTCCTTTGTCATGCCCCCTTTTGTTTCTCCTATCTCTGGGACTTACCCTTCAAACTCTGTTCCAATCATTCACAACTTCTCTGCCTCCTCTCCTAGTTTTCCAGATTCAGGACAGCACGGTAGCACAGGTGGATAGCACTGTGCTTTCGCAGCGCCGGGGTCCCGGGTTCGGTTCCCTGCTGGGTCGCTATCTGTGCAGAGTCTGCACGTTCTCCCCGTGTCTGCGTGAGTTTCCTCCGGGTGCTCCGGTTTCCTCCCATGGTTTAGAGACGTGCAGGTTGGGTGGACTGGCCATGAGACATTGCCCTTGGTGTCCGGGGAGGGGTTATTGGGGTTTCAGGGATAGGGTGGAAGTGGGGGCTTGGATGGGTCGGTGCGGGCTTGATGGGCTGAGTGACCTCCTTCTGCACTGTATGTTCTATGCTCTATGAATATGCCTTGTAATCACCACAACTATCCTCTTCATATCTCAGCAATTTCTGAAGAGTTTATCAAGGCATCTGTTGCTGCCTACTTACGAGTAGCAAACCCAACAATTCCATTGTTCGCTTTTGCTGATCTTCCTGCCCCCCACACCCTGTCGAGGTTAATCTTGGCAATCTCCTTCCTGTCCCATTCAATACACTTACCCTTAGTTCCTTGGATTCGGCCAGAGAATTAAGAATCACCATCCCTCTTCATACATTCTTCCAGAATGTTCATTAATTTGTCAGTGCCATCAGCAGCCATGACCTTTAATGTGGATGATTTTATTAACATTATGGGTTTGTCATAAACCTGCCTGAGAGCTGGTGACATGATGCTTCCCTGCCTGTTTCTACTTACACCACCTGTCCTTCCCAAACCACCATTGTGGCTCTTATCACCAGTTCATGTCCACAGATCTCTGAAGGTTGTCACTCAAGTGGATAGAGCCGTGAAGAAAGCCTATAGTGTGTTAGCGTTTATTAACAGGGGCTTGAGTTCAAGAGCCGTGGGGTTATGCTGCAACTGTACATGACCCTGGTGAGACCACATTTGGAGTATTGCGTGCAGTTCTGGTCACCTCACTATAGGAAGGATGTGGTAGCATTGGAAAGGGTGCAAAGAAGATTTACCAGGTTTGCAGGATAGGTCTTATGAGGAAAGCTTGAGGGAGCTAGGGCTTTTCTCTTTGGAGCGGAGGAGGATGAGAGGCGACTTAATAGAGGTTTATAAGATGATGAGGGGGATAGATAGAGTGGACGTTGAGAGACTATTTGCTTGGGTGGATGTAGCTGTTCCAAGGGGGCATAACTATAAGGTTCAGGGTGGGAGATATAGGAGGGATGTCCGAGGTAGGTTCTTTACTCAGAGAGTGGTTAGGGTGTGGAATGGACTACCTGCTGTGATAGTGGAGTCGGACACTTTAGGAACTTTCAAGCGGTTACTGGATAGGCACATGGAGCACACCAGAATGACTGGGAGTGGGATAGCTTGATCGTGGTTTCGGACAATGCTCGGCACAACATCGAGGGCCGAAGGGCCTGTTCTGTGCTGTACTGTTCTATGTTCTATGAAGCTGAGCCCCGGTAGATGTAATGGGGTTGTGTCTGCAGCAGGAGCTAATTACTGCGATATTAACTTGGAGATGGCATTTATTAATACTGACCAACACTAATTTTAAAGTCAAAATGCATATATTTGGTTCACAATGTTTTGTTGGTCAGACATTGAAGCAAAATGAGATTTCTCACAATCAACCATGTTTAAAATGACAACTTATGGGCATCAATATGAATTTATAGTCAGAGGGATGATCTTTTTCACCAGTACAATATCAAAATTGGGGAAAGGAATAAAACATCTTCAAAATTGTTTGAAAACAGAATTTCTTCTGGATTCTGAACCTGACAACATACTTTCAATGGAGCTCTTATGTACAGAGACATGTCTCCGAACACTTTGCCACACGGCAGATCACAAAAGGACATTAAACAGGAGAATGGGAATGGGTCAGGGAGTGGTAAAAAAGGGCGCAACGAATAACCAATTCATGTTGATGCCACATTATTCCTTGCTTTGCAGTTAGTCATTGATAGTGAGAATAATTTACTAATAATAATAATAATAATCTTTATTTGTGTCACAAGTCGACTTACATTCATTGCAGTGTTAATGAGTGTCTTTAAGACAGAGATAGATAGGATCTTGATTAATAAGGGGATTAGGGGTCAAGGGGAGAAGGCAGGAGAATGGGGATGAGAAAGTATCAGCCATGATTGAATGGCGGAGCAGACTCGATGGGCCGAGTGGCCTAATTCTGCTCCTATGTCTTATGGTCTTATTATTATTAAGTTAGTGTGAAAATCCCCTAGTCGCCACACTCCGCCGGCTGTTCGGGTACACTGAGAGAGAATCCAGAATGTCCAATTCACCTAACAAGCATGTCTTTCTGGACTTGTGGGAGGAAACTAGAAAACCTGGAGGAAATCCACGCAGACACAGGGAGAACATGAAGACTCTGCACAGACAGTGACCGAAGCCGGGTCCCTGGTGCTGACAATATTCAGATATTCAGACAATGTACTAGTCGTTTCTTTTTATTGATTCAAGGATAATAGAGCCACTAGGATTGTATTTGGTAGAACTTTCATCAGTTTGTTCCATGTGGAAAGGAAAAGGATCTGGAGCGAGAGATTGTAAAAATACAACGTTAACAACATGAATGGCAGACAAAAGTTAAAAAATGCTACTTTTGCAGCACTGTTATCTCTCCACTGGGAAGAATCGATATAGTTATTGCAAGCAGTAAATTAAACATTTTTTTGTTTCAATAATTCAGAACAATTATCACAGAACACATAAAATGTATTTCTAAACAAAGTAATATGAACACAAATCACTCAATGAGATAGATGCTGACACATTTGTTAAACGTTGATTTTTGCTGATTTTTAATCTATGAAAAAGCAGAGAATTAAGGTTTGTGATAGTAGGTTTAGAAGAAAAAAGATGGAGGAGGCTCAAATACTTGAAGCCAATTAGATGTAACATTGATAACGAGTTAAGCATCATTGCTTTTGTTGAATTTTCATTTTAATTGATTGTTTTAATTTTAAACTCGGGAAAAGATACTGGGCGGGATTCTCAGCCCAGCGAAGGCGAATCACGCGTGAGGCGAAAATCGTGGCCGGCGTCAAGCGTCCGATGGAATTCCATGCTCCGTCAATGCATTCTACTCCGCACATACAGTAAAGACCGTTGGAATATCATTAACAGGCCTGACCGGTATTCTCCAGGGCCTCCGCGATGCTCCACCTTCGCCTTGAGGAATTACCGACGACATGCTTCACTTGTGGGTTTAAAAGTCCGGAAACAGGCGCCATGGCTGCTGAGGGAAAGAGGAAGTAGGACATGTTCCCAGCGACGTGACGGTGGGCTGCCGGACCTGTCACTGAGGAGGAGGGGAGGGGCGACATATGGGGACATGGGCTGCAGTGCAGTCTGGGACCACTGTGTAGCTTGTTGGACCTGGTTGGGCAAGCGGGTACGCACCATGCTAATATCTCTATCTTTCACCCCCTGCAGACAATGTACTTTGTAAATCAACCAGGAATGGTGGCCATCCTAGCCACCGCAGCCCTCGGGGGTACACTGAGGCTGTACGAGGAGGAGCTGGTCGGGGAGGATCTGCAGCTGCAGAGCCTGCCCCAATGGAACAGGATGCAACCGGTGAGGATGGAAAGCCAACTGCCCAACAGGCTGAGGAGGAGGTAGGAAAGAGGCACTGCATCAGGCCTTATGTGTATCGGCAGCACCCTTCCCTCAATGACCTGTAAGACTGACAGTGTGACATATGTGCGGGATCATGGCACACCCGGAACCACGGGGATACGAATGGGAATCACGGTGTTATGGAGGAGGACACCCGCTCCCGGTGGCCGTCCAGGTCGCCCTGAACGTTTACACCACGGGGTCCTTCCAGGCGCTGAGTGGGGACCTATCCGGGATCTCGCAGACCTCCGTGTACAGGTGAATCTGGACCTATATGTCCGGCTGGCACAATATATCAGCTTTAATGTGGACTGAGCTCACCAGAATGCCCGTGCAGCAGAGTTCGCCAGGAGAGTCTACCATAATGTAGGGGCCTGCTGCATTCTCCGCAACATCACGCAGCAGAAGGGCGATGTGCTGGAAGAGGAGGATGAACAACAGACCTCGCCCAATGAGGAGGATGCGGAGGAGGGCCAGGATGCACAGGCACAGGAGGCCACACAACATATGCGTCAGGGCCAGCGTGCATGGTTCGCTCTAATTGCCTCCAGGTACACAGACTAGGGGCCTGGCAGACGGCACCACCCACCCCCCAACCTCTGGTTGACCACCCCTCCCATGGCCACTCGTCCTACATAACTCCGCCCCCCCCTCCCCCTGCCCCCCCCCCCCCCCCGTGATTCCTACCTGCCTCACTACAGGGTGCAAACCCTGGGTTGGCAGTAACAGCAGGTCTGGTCCAGGTGATGGAGGATGATAACAACCCGCTCTGCGATGAGCTCTGGTGCTCCGCATCGTTTGCAACGGCTGACTCATGCCCATGGTAGCTCTTTCCACCCTCAACTTGGGTGATCCCTGTATGTGAGCTGGCCATTCCCTCACACGGACCTTTGGGCTGGCGGAGGTGGGATGGGGTGCAGGGGGAGGGGTTGGGCGAGAGGGAGGGGGAGAGGCGAAATATCAGGGCGATGTGTGGCGTCTGACCTGGGGGCCGTGGCCCATGACCGCTTCAAACATCTGCCTATCTCCCCCTCTGCAGCCAGCCCAGCCCAGCCCATTCCATCCCATCCCTCACACCCTTCTGAAAGAGGCAGGTTGTAATTTTTGTGCGCATGTGTCTATTTCGCAAATAACATGAGAACATCACCAGAAAGGTTTGTGCCCTAACTCCGAACGCACTTATGTGCTGCACCAGTGCCAACTTAACGTGTGTCTACATTTCTGGCCTTACTCTAAGGCTATGTCCAAGTGAATCCCCAGGTGGTACATAAGGGGTGGAGATGGCCTGCAGAGAATTCTGCCCTGTGACGTGGGTCCCCTTAGGCAGCCATCCTCTGGAACAACCGAGCTTGGGTGGGCCTGGCAGTTTCTTGGGTGTCTGAACTGATGTGGCGCCACTATGTTCTTCCTGCTGCCCATCGGATGCGCCAAGGTCAGGAGGATGGAAATCCGAGTCGCTGTGATGTTCCGGTGCCTCTCCTGCAAGAGTCACTGGCATGGGCCCCATCACCTCCTCCTCTCTCAGAGTGTCTGTTGGCTCCCTGGCCACTCTGTTGGACGGAGGTGTGACTAGAGTTAACATCCTGGGGCACCCACGCCACCTGGTGCTCCCAGTCCTGGAGCCCCCGCTCATCTCGACCAAGGTCTCCATGCTCGTGGCCATGGAGCACAAGGATTGGGCCACCTCCCTCTGGGACTTTGCCACATTACTCAGTGACTGTGCCACTTCCCTCCGGGACCGGCTTAGCTCAGCAAGTGTCCGGGCAATGCCGCGATGCCCTCAGCCATAACCCGTTGTGACTGGGCCAAGCTCTGGAGCACCGCTGCAATGTCCAGGTGGCCATGATACATAGCTGCCTGTGACAGGGCTGCCCTGTCCTTTGCCTCAGCCACTGCCCTACAGAGTGCCCCAGGCCTTGAACATCCTAACCCGTGGCCAATACCTTCACCCCCAAGGCCTCCACTGTGGATGCCACCTGTGAGATGTTCGCCTGGGTGGCACGCATTGTCGGCAACTGCCTCCTGCCCCTGGAGGCAGATGCTAGATGCTTGCTGACAGCCTCTCATGTAGTCCAGATTCTGAATCTGCATCTCCATTATCAATGAGACACCCCCTTTCCAAAAGCCTGAGACTTGCCTTGACGGCAGCTAGTCCCTGGGGTTAGGCTGCCCTCCGACCGTCCGCCCCCTCGGGGGTTACTACCTCCATCTGAATAATGTAGCACGTGTGAGGTGCGCACCAGATAGTGTTCCAGGAGCCTCTTCACTAACATGCCCAACCAAGGTGAGTGTCTCAGGGATGGTGGAGTGTATTGGTGACAGCTATGACGGGAATTCAGTGTCATTCCCAGACGGGTGCTCCGGTGTGTCTTGGGCTGGCGTTTGGGGGCTTGGGTCATTGTCCGTTGCCTCCACCGCTGGAATCTGCTTGGGGTTGGGGTTGGGTGTGGGCTAACCAGAAGGACCCGCCCCGTCGCCAGGTGATCCTGCAAGATGCCAGACATGACGCATGATTGGATCGCGGGTTGGGATGGTGTGGGTGTCAGATGGTGAGGGAGTGGTGTGGAGGTGGTGAGGGAGTGGTGAGGAAGTGGTGTGGGGGTGGTGAGGGAGTGGTGTGGGGATGGTGAGGGGCTAGTGTGCGGATTGTGTTGGGGGGTGGGGTAGGGGTTGGCTCCCTGGCCACTCTGTTGGACGGAGGTGTGACCAGAGTTAACATCCTGGGGCACCCACGCCACCTAGTGCTCCCAGTCCTGGAGCCCCCGCTCATCTCGACCAAGGTCTCCATGCTCGTGGCCATGGAGCACAAGGATTGGGCCACCTCCCTCTGGGACTTTGCCACATTACTCAGTGACTGTGCCACTTCCCTCCGGGACTCCGGGAGACCCCCTCCACGCGTGCCATGCGTCCCATGGGAAACCGTAATGTAGCGGGGTCTCACTTGGTCGCCCGATGCCGACCTCCGCCTCCCCTCCGGACCCATCGACCAGGTGCAGTACCCACTGTTCCACAACGGTGTGGGGCGGTAGGTCCAGCGGTCAGTTTTTCGTCTTCTTTCTTTCACTCCACCTTGTCCTGGGGGATGGAGGGGGGAGGAGACAGAAAGCTCACAATGTTAGACTGTTGGACATGGGCAGCACAGCAGGTGGGCAGCTTGTGACCTTTGTGAGCAGGGCACTTGGCTATGGCGGCCAGTACGGGTGCTGGCAAGTGGTGCAGGGTCGGGTATCGGTCCTGCAAGAGTCACCGGCATGGGCCCCATCACCACCTCTCTCGGAGAGTCTGTTGGCTCCCTGGCTACTCCGTTCGACAAAGATGCGAACGGATTGAACTCCTGGGGCACCCCCACCACATGGCGCTGCCAGTCCTGGACCCCCCTCTCATTTCGATCAAGGTCTCCATGCTCGTGGCCAAGGATTGGGCCATCTCCCTCTGGGATTTTGCCACACTACTCAGTGATTGTGCCACTTCCCTCCAGGACTGGCATAGCTCAGCAAGTGTCCGGGCAATGCCGCAATGCCCTCAGCCATAACCGTTGTTGGGGGGGGGGGTTGCGGGTTATAGGTGTTTGGGGTCGGTGCCAAGGGCACAGTGTTGCCTACTCACCCAGGTCAACCTGAGATGTCGTGCAGCTTCTTTCTGCACTGTCCAGTTCTGGCGGTGAGTCCCAAGGCTCTTATGGCCTCTGCCACCTGCAGCCAGGCCCGATGTACGGAGGCAGGTTGCCGCCTCCTTCCTACCATGGGGAAGAGGGTGGCCCGCCACTCCTCCACAGTGTCCAGTGGCGTCTCAAGCCCAGCATACGCAAACTGGACTGCCGCTTTCCATGCTGCCATCATGTTGGCTTAGGTGAGTGTGTGTGGGGAGTGGAGTGCTAATATGCGGCTGCAGTTTGTCAGCCTCTCAAGTGGCAATCCCAGCCCTGGCAAATGGGACACCGTACTTCATTCGAATCGATCAAGTTCCACGTGGTGCCGGTGCTAGCCGATTAACGGATCATGAATTACTCCAGGACCGGAACCAATTTCGCTGTAATGGAAGTCCCCCGAATCAGTCCCGGAGTCAACAGTTTCTGAAATAGAGAATCCCACCCATGACGCGGGATTCTCTCACTCCGGGGCCGGCCCGGAGAATCGCCGCGACCGGCGCGAATCGTGACACGTTGCCCCGACGCCGGAACGCGGTTCTCCACAGATAGGCCAAGCGGCCGTACCAAAAAACTCGAGTCCTGCCGGCACCGTTCTAACCTGGGGCGGAATTCTCCGACCCCCCCACAGGGTCGGTGAAACGCTCGGGGCCGGCGTATATCCCTCTCCCGCCGTGGCCAGAATTCTCCGCCACCCATGAATCGGCGGGGGCAGGAATCGCGCCGCGCCGGTCGGCGGGCCCCCCGCAGCGATTCTCCGGCCCGCGATGGCCCGAAGTCCCACCGCTGTCAGGCCTCTCCCGCCGATGTGGTTTAAACCACCTCTGATGCCGGCGGGAGCAGGCAGTGTGAGTGGGCCCCGGGGTCCTGGGGGGGGCGCGGGGCGATCTGACCCCGGGGGGGTGTCCCCACGGTGGCCTGGCCCACGATCGGGGCCCACCGATCGGCAGGCAGGCCTGTGCCGTGAGGGCACTCTTTTTCTTCTGCCGCCGCCATGGCCTCCATCATGGCGGAGGCGGAAGAGACCCCTCCACTGCGCATGTGTCGGGATGACGTCGGCGGCTGCTGACGCTCCGGCGCATGCGCGGACTCACACCAACCGGCGAAGGCCTATCGGCCAGCCGTTCGGCGGGGTGCCAAAGGCCGTTCGCGTCGGTTGGCGGGAGGCACTTTGCATGGGCCTAGCCCCTAAAGGTGTGGAGAATTCCGCACCTTTGGAGAGGCCCGATGCCGCAGTTGTTCTCGCCACTCCGGTACGCCGGGACCCCGCCCCGCCGGGTAGGGGAGAATCCCGGCCCTGGTCTTACCCTGCGGGACCTCGGTGTGGAAGAGTCCGGGGGCGGCCTGTGGTGGGGGGAGGGAGAGGGGGGGTTCCCTCCGCTGTGGCCTGGCCTGCAATCGGGGTCCACCAATCGGTGGGCCGGCCTCTTGGGGTGGGGGCCTCTTTTGTTCCGCACTGGCCCCTGGAGCCCTACGCCATGTTACGTCGGGACCAGCTCAGAGAAGGGAGACAAAGCGCATGCACGGAAATCGTGCCGGTCCCACTGCACATGCTCGCATTGGCGCCGGTGCCACTGCGCATGTGCGGACCCTGCGGCGCCCATCTGACGCTGGATCGGCAGGTGGAGCGCCGTGGGTCGCTCCAGTGCCATGCTGACCCCCTATAGGGGCCAGAATTGCTGATCCTGAGGCCATGTTGATGCCGTCGGGAAACGCGACGGTGTTTACGACGGCTTCAACACTTAGCCTCAGGATCAGAGAATCCAGCCTGCGGTCTTTTGATCCAAAGTTCAAAGTGAATCATTTAAATTGTTTGATAGAGGCGTGTAATTATTTACTAAATTATCACAGATAGAAGGTGTTTTCTGCTTCTATCATAGAATTTACAGTGCAGAAGGAGGCCACTCGACCCATCGAGTCTGCACCGGTTCTTGGAAACAGCACCCTACCCAAGGTCAACACCTCCACCCTATCCCCACAACACAGCAACCCCACCCAACACTAAGGACAATTTTGGACACTAAGGGCAATCTATCATGGCCAATCCACCTAACCTGCACATCTTTGGACTGTGGGAGGAAACCGGAGCACCCAGAGGAATCCCACGCACACACGGGGAGGATGTGCTGACTCCGCATAGACAGTAGTGTGTCTAATCTAGTTCTCCACATGCACAGTCATACATTTTTAAATTACATTAAGATCTCACAATTTCACTTTAAAAAAATTAGCAGAGAATGTTGGAGATTGATGCTGACAATTAATTCCCAAGAGGTTCAAAGCTCTCGACCAGAATCCAATACTATGGGCGAGATCTTCCGGCTATTCACGCCGGTGGGATCTTCTGGTCCTGCTGACGATGCACCTCCGTGTGGATTTTACGGCGGCATGGGATGGATTCAATAGGAAATCAGTTGCTAGAGTGATTGTATTCTATATTTTTTTACATAAGGTTTTAAGTCAACTTCTACAAAATATCATAGTAACCATTCTACTTAATACTTGGAAAATAATACAAAAACTTGTAAAAATGAGATTGTGCAGCTTGAATAAATATAATTTATTTAACCCGTACGATTCGGTACGTTAAATATTAAAAATAAATGAAACTTGAATGACATACGAACATAACGTATAAACATACGAATCAGGAGCAGCGGTAGGACACTCGGCTCCTGAAACCAGCTCCGCCATTCAAAAAGATCATGGTTGATCTGGTTGTAACCTCAACCCCACATTCCTGCCTTCCAACGATAATCTTTCACCCTTATTAATCAAGAATCGCTCCAGCACTGCCTTTAAAAAATCAATGATTCTGCTTCCATTGTCTTTTCAGGGAGTTCCAGAGACTCAGGAGTCTCTATGGAAACATTTCTCTTAATCTCTGTCTTACATGAGTGATCCCTTATTTTTAAACAGTGACCCCCTAGTTCTACATTCTCCAACAAGAGGAAACATCCTCTCCACATCCACCTTGTCAATATCTGTCAGGATCTTGAAGGTTTCGATCAAGTCACCTCTTTTCCAAACTCCAGTGGATACAAACCTAACCTCGCAAAGCTTTCCCCATAAGACAACCCGCCCATTCCTGGTATTAGTCAAGTAAACCTTTTCAGAACTGCTTCTCACACATTTATATCTTAAATAAGGAGATCAATACTGTACACTCTATCCCAGATGTGGTCTGCACAATGCACTGTACAACTAAGCAAAACCTCTTTACTTTTGTAATCAATTCCGCTCACAGTAATTAGCTTTCCTAAATACTTGCTGTATACTAGCCTTTTGTAATTCATACACTAGACTAGGTCACCCAGATCCCTCTGCACCTCAGAGTTCTGCAATCTCTCACCATTTGAATAATAAGCTTTTTTTATTCTTCCAGCCAAAATAGACAATTTCATATTTTCCCACATTATACTCCATTTGCCAGATTTTTGCCCATTTACCTAACCTACCTCCTTGCATCCTCTTCACAACATACCTTTGTGAAGCAAATTTAGCAGCCATACCTGCAGTTCTTCATCCAAGTCATTTATATAAATGTAAAGTTGAGGTCCCAGCACTGATCCCTATTGCACACCACTCATCTCATCCTGCCAACTAGGAAAATACCCATTTATGCCAACTCCCTGTTTCTTGTTTGCTCACCAATCTTCACTCCATGCCAATATGTTACTCCCTGAGTTACCTATTAGTTTTATTTTTGCAATGATCTTTGATGGGGCATCTTATCATGCCTTTTGAAAATCTAAGTACAGTACATCCAAGAATCCCCTTTTATCCACAGCATATAACTCCAATATCATTTTCAAGCTCAGATCAAAACTCCAAAACCTAGACTTGTATCCTCTCTCTGCAACTGGAACCTAGACTTCCCAGTACCATAAACCACAATAAGTAAGGATAAACAACAACACCTCCTCCACGATAGTTCTCAATACCGGGGCCCAACATGGCTGCGAACGTAGCCCCTACTATACTCCTGTACACACACAACTGTATGACAAAATTTGGCTCCAACTCCATCTGCAAGTTTGATGATGATACAACTGCAGTTGGTCATATTACGAACAATGATGAGTCAGAGTACAGAAGGGAGATGGAGAACCTAGTGGTATGGTGCAATGGCAACAATCTCTCCTTCAACTTCAGTAAAACTAAGCAGATGGTCATTGACTTCAGGAAGC
The DNA here is from genome assembly GCF_902713615.1 of Scyliorhinus canicula. Lineage (NCBI taxonomy): Eukaryota > Metazoa > Chordata > Chondrichthyes > Carcharhiniformes > Scyliorhinidae > Scyliorhinus > Scyliorhinus canicula. The sequence goes on from NC_052164.1 coordinate 78,044,971, forward strand.
GAAGTATCGTACACCGCCCAGTCTGCATCAATGGTGCCAAGGTGGAGATGGTTGACAGCTTCAAATCACTAGGTATGCACATCATCAACAATCTGTCCTGGTCCACCCACGTCGATGATATGACCAAGAAAGCACTACAATGCCTTTCTTCCTCAGGAAACTAAAGAAATTCAACATGTCCACATTGACTCTTACCAATTTTACAGATGCACCACAGAAAACATTATATCTGGCTGCATCACAGCTGGTGTGACAACTGCTCGGCCTAAGATCGTAAGAAACTACAGAAAGTCGTGAACACAACCCAGTCTATCATGAGAAACTGCCTGTTATAACCTGCCTGCTTACCATTGGCTGGGGACTAATGACAATCCCACAATCCTATGGGAGTATGAGCTTCCCCAATTTGGGGGGGGGGGGGGGGAGAAATCATTAGCAGACTCCCTGCATAAATAGAGCTGGCCAGTTTGGAACCAGCAGAGAGAGAGGAGTGAGCAGCAAGGGAAGTTGCTGCTGCTGCTGTATATATATATATGTTATTGTAAATCAATGTTATTCCTTTGTATCCTTAAAACTCGTGCTGGATTCTTCGTGGCCCTTACAAAACTGCCTCCCAACCATTGACTCTGTCTACACTTCCCGCTGCCTTGGGAAAGTAGGCAGCATAATTAAAGACCCATCCCACCTGGGTTATTCTCTCTTCCAACCTCTTCCATCGGGCAGGAGATACAAAAGTCTGAAAACACACACTAACAGGTTCAAAAACAGCTTCTTCCCCGCTGTTACCAGACTCCTGAATGACCCTGTTATGGGCTGAACTGATCTCTTCACACATCTTCTCTAATGAGTACTACTACATTCTGTATGCTTTATCCGATGCCAAATTCTATGTATTTACATTGTGTATTTATATATGTCCTATGTTTTTTATGTATGAAATTATCTGTCTGGACTGCACACAGAACAACACTTTTCACTGCACCTCGGTATACGTGACAATAAATCAAATCAAATCCAATAAGTTGCTAAACATGATTTCCATTTCACATGTTGACTTTATCTGATTGTTTTGAATTTTTCCAAGTGGCCTGCTGTATCATCTCTAATAACGGTTTTTAACATTTTCCCTATGACAGATGTTGGGCTAACTAGCCTATAGTTTCCAGCTTTCTGTCTCCCTCCCTTTTTAGTAAAACAACTGTCTTAATATAGGACACAAATAGTGCAATAAGTTCTCTTGCTAAGCAAGAATCCAGACAAGTTTGTTATAACCAAAGATCCAAGCAATAAACAGAGATACATCAAACCTCAAAAATCAAAGTGTCAAATCTGGTGCAAGATTCTACTGGCATTTTTTATTTACTTTTTCTGGGACATGTTGCACATCAAGGAGAGCCAATGGTCATGAATTACATTGTAAGAAGAATAAATGTATGTCAGTGCGGACTAATAGTACATTGGTTGTTGGCGAATTGATCACAAGACTGTCATCTTCAATATCACCACATCTTGTGATCTGGTCAGACCTTGTTGCTGATCACCTGGTCATTAGCTGTTATAAATGTCTCAAAAATCCCTTCAGCAGACATCTAACAAAATCCAAGTGATAGAGTTGGAAATAGCACCGACTGGCTTCTCAGGCTGCACATTGATCATCTTCGTATCACCTTTGATGATGCTCACTTTGCACTAGAAGCTAGGATAACCATGAGGTAGCAAATAAATCTAATGCTGCCTTGAAGGTCTGTAGTTCTCAAAGGACATAACAGACAACCAGATAATGCCTGGGGAAAGGGGCATGATACTTTGTACTGAAGATTTGAACTCCAGAACGAGCCATATCCTTCATCAAATTATTCCAGTACAGCTATAAAACTGGTATTTACCTGGCAATGTGGAAAATTACTAGGTGTGTCACATCCACAAAAATCAGGACACATCCAATCTGGTGAATTACAGTCTCATCAGGAGTCTCAATCATCAACAAAGTGGTGGAGGGTGTCATGAAGCAGCACTTAGCAAGAAACTGCTTACCGATGCTAAGTTTCGATTCTGCCAAGGCTACTCGGCTCTGAACCTCATTACAGCATTGATCCAAACAAATATAGAAGAGCTGAATTCCAGAGCTGAGGTGGGACTGACTGCCTCTGACAATGAAGCAGCTTTGACAAGTGTGGCATCAAGGTTTCCTAGAAAAATTAAGTCAATAAGAATCGGGGAAAAAAACTCTTCACTGGTTGGAGTCATAACTAGTAAAAGAGAAAATGGTTGTGGTTGTTAGAGGCCAATCGTCTCAGCCGCAGGGCATTGCTGCAGAAGTTCATCAAGATAGCGTCTTGGGCCCAGCCATCTTTGCCTGCTTAATTCTTGCCAACATATGTTCAGAATTGGAATGTTTGCTGATGATTGCATAGCAATTCGCCCATTCACAACTTCTCAGGTAACAAAGTCATCCATGAACACATGCAGTAAGACCTGGATAATTGGATTGGATTGGATTGGTTTATTGTCACGTTTACCAAGGTACAGTGAAAACTATTCTTCTGGATGCAGCTCAAACAGATCATTCCGTACATGAAACAAAAATACACAATAGGGCAAACATAAAATACACAATGTATCGGGTGAAGCATACAGGAGTGGAGTACTACTCAGCAGAGAAGATCCAAAGATGTGCAGGTTGGGTGGATTGGCCATGCTAAATTGCCTTTAGTGTCCAAAATTGCCCTTAGTGTTGGTTGAGTGGGGTTACTGGGTTATGGGGATATGGTGGTGTGGGCTTGGGTAGGGTACTCTTTCCAAGAGCCGGTGCAGACTCGATGGGCCGAATGGCCTCCTTCTGCATTGTAAATTCTATGAATATCTATACCTTTTAAGCAGATTTTAGATAAAGCTAAATAATACAGAAAAAAATGACCATGGCATTGCTAGATAGTTATTGCTCGTTGCTTACCTTGCATTCCCATATTCCTTTCCAATCTGGTTTTGATTGTCTTCCATTTTCTCCTGGTTCATAGAATAAAATAGTGAATTTCCAGCACTAGTATCTGACCCTTGGAAATGAGAGTAATTGTAAAGAGCTGGTGCTAATGTTCTAGAGTAAGCAGCTTGCTGATAGTTAGGATTGAGAATTGGGCCATGCTGGGTTTGTCCAAACTGCGTATAGGACGGGGCCTGTATATCACCGAGAGGTTGATTCGGGGCATTTTCTGGTACACACAAAGTTGTTGAAAAGTGGGATGGGTCAGTGTTCAACTTGTATGGATAGCACAAGTTCCTTGGTTCAGGATACTTTTGATACACCTGATAATGTGAAACAGGCTTTTGAGGCTGTGATGTACTATAAACATTGTGGTCTCTATACACTGAAGCAGCTTGACTCATAGGATGATGTGATGGGACCAGCTTAACAGTTGTTTGTGTATTGCTATCAGATGACGAAGTATTTACATTAATGTTCAGATTCACTGTTGAATGGGAATTGGGAATGAAGGTAGGACCAAGTTGATTGACAGAAGAGGTAAATGTTCGGTCACTGCTCGGAGTCAACAAGACACTGTTGTCATCTTTCTGAACTGTTAGCAACTCAGATGCATTTTTATTCTGATGAACCTCATTTTCAAAACGTTGTGTTTGCTCTTCATGAAGCTGCGATTTCTGTATTTGTTGTTTAGTGCCGGGCTTAATTGGTGGTCTTGGGGGTCTTTCTCTCACATTTGTTACTCCATTTTTCCTCATGGCTAGTTGTTTTGCTTTCTGATTCTGAAAAAAAGTAACATAATTATACAGAGTGTTAATACCTAAATATTGCATGTGTTTTTCAACTGTTGACTGTCCATTTTGAGTGTGAAAAATGAGTGACATATAATTGATAGTCGGAGGAGGTGGGGTTTCCTTGGCAATCCGACTGATGCCCAAGGTCTACCTTATACAACTTTCAAGCAGAATTTTAAATGGAGAGGCAGCATGCCCATTTGAAATGGCCAAGAGCCTATGTAAATATGTAAACCTGGGTTTTATGCTGCCTCTATGGTGCTGATTGCAATTTTTATAATGAAAGAGTTGGCAGTGTGCTCACACTCTGCCCAGTTATACCTGGTGTTCAGCAGCACACCAGTAGTGATTAAAGGTCACACAATAAATTAGAACCTTAGTTAGACCACACTTAGAGTATAGTGTTAGAACCTTAGTTAGACCACATTTGGAGTATAGTGTTCAATTCTGGTCGCCACACTACCAGAAGGATGTGGAGTCTTTAGAGAGGGTGCAGAAGAGATTTACCAGGATGTTGCCTGGTATGGAGGGCATTAGCTATGAGGAGCGGTTGAATAAAGTCGGTTTGTTCTCACTGGAACGACGGAGGTTGAATGGTGACCTGATAGAGGTCTACAAAATTATGAGGGGCATAGACAGAGTGGATAGTCAGAGGCTTTTCCCCAGGGTAGAGGGGTCAATTACTAGGGGGCATAGATTTAAGGTGCGAGGGGCAAGGTTTAGAGGAGATGCACGAGGCAAGTTTTTTTACACAGAGGGTAGTGGGTGCCTGGAACTCGCTGCTGGAGGAGGTGGTGGAAGCAAGGACGAAAGTGACATTTACGGGGCATCTTGACAAATACATGAATAGGATGGGAATAGAGGGATACGGATTCAGGATGTGTAGAAGATTTTAGTTTAGACAGGCAGCATGGTCGGCACAGGCTTGGAGGGCCGAAGGGCCTGTTCCTGTCCTGTACTTTTCTTTGTTCTTTTGTTCTAATAAATGACCCACAAAGTTTCCTATTTTGGTGGGCCAGGAATAGCACCAAGCACATTCCCTGGGGCCTCCAAAACACTCTGGTACACTAGCAAATCATTTGAAACTACCTCCTGGGATTTCCTAGCCCCCACCTCCCCACCTAACAACCAGGCAGTCACCTACTTGGAAATCAGCCCCAGTGTGTGTGAAAATAAATATCCTACAGTGAGTTTAATTATATACTTAATTAATTCAAGAGGACATCACAGCATTCCGAGGAATTGTCGTTAGGAATTTGTACCATCCTTTTAATACAATGCGGTTCACTAAATTATGGTTCATCCAATAACTTGTTGAAAATTCAATCTGAGGAATGTTGAACCAACAAAGGCGCAAAGGGCTGAATGGCTCTCTTTTGTGTTGTGATTCCTGTTATTTTGCGATATGCCATAGAGTGATGGCATGTGAATCTACAATTGTGGTCTCGCATCTAGTGAGCTTCTGATTTCAATCATGTCGTTGCATTCAATGATTGAGAGAGGACTGGCAGTTTCCCATAAGAAGTGAAAATAATAATACGCAAAGGTTGTCAGGTTGTTCCATTTCGATGCAGAAATTTTGATTGTCTAATGGAAGTTGTGACAATCCAATATCTAATTAGCACACCTGCATTGTGTTTTGTTGGAGAACAATAAACAGGGAGAGGAAAGAACTAATTGAACTAATTCCTGCTGCCCCATAAACTGTTTGAATGCAGTGCAGGGCCTACCAGGTATACAGGTGGGCTGGACGATAAGGCTTAATGATGTGCTCCGTCACCATGAAAAAATAAAACCAAAAACAGCCCTCCAGCCCTCAGCACTACATCACTACACATTTCCCATGTCCGATCCATGCTAATCAATACCACCGCACTGTCCCACACACGCCTCATACCCTCCATGTCAATGTTTGTCCCTTTACCCATTCCCCATTGCTCTTTATAGACCTTATGCAAACTTAGTGTCCCTTTACCCACTGCCGATGGCCCTCATACCCCCACACCAACCTATTCCCCTCTATTCAATCCCTTATCCCTTTATAACTCTTACGCTAATTTAGTGCCAACTCCAGTCAACCTCTTCTACCAGGTCTAATATGCAGATATCGTATTTCCCACACCCTCCATCTGAACATCAGATCAAACTGAAAGCAGATGCCTCCGTGAACTACGGATGTGCAAAGTTTAACCCACTCCCCTTCCCACCTCTGTAAGAATCGTGAGAGCCGGGATCCGGGGTAGAACTTCTAATTTTGGGCCGCTGGAGCAATTTTCACAAGTGCAGAGCCTGTCTGCCTACGCAAAGATTTAAGCCATAGTCAGCGAAAGGCCCTGAGACATTGTTGCCTTGACATTGTGTAAAATGCATCTAGTCACCTTTCTAATGACAGGTAAATCTCTGTTATCTGCATGCTCTGGGAATGGAAGGTATTGGTTCATCAAATATGCCACTGAACTGAGATGTAAGGTGACATCTGTGTTTTCATCCAATGAGAAAGCTCCAGGATGATCATGCAGGTACTGAGGTCTCGTGAGAGGTGTGGGAACATGGGAATTGAGTGAGCGATGTTGAGGGGATGGCCCCCTTCTGCATTGTAGGGATTCTATGGATTCTGTGGGGGATGTGCAGTAGGAGTCTGAAGCCAGAACAAGCCAGCTCGCTGATAGCTATGCTGGTGAGTTTGGCAGAGTCAATTATAAAACAGACCCAATCTCAGAACTCCTGTTAATAGAGAATTACAGTTCGTAGAGTGTAGAATAATAGAAATTTTACAGTACAAGGGACTGCAGTGCCATGCTGCTCTTGAGGATAGGCAATCTTGTTGAATGTGCTGTAGCACATTCAATATATCACACTGCAGTTAGAAAAAAAGATAAATTTTGGATGTTAATGACAGTTTTATCGAACGTTTTACCTTTCTTATTATGAAGGACATTTGTCATATTTATGGCATATTACATGTAATAATCTAACCTGTAACTTCCGTGCCTTTTGCTTCCACTTCATTTCAATACTACAATTCACCTGACCATCTACAGTATTTTGGACAGGCTCTTCTGTATTAATGGATTTGGAACTTTTCACGGAAGGTAGCTGAGAAAGTAAACAAGCGTCAGTAAATAAGTTTGAAAGCGTAGAAGAGATGCTGAAGGTGCACTATTGAAATATATAAGTTACATATTTTTAAATTAATTCACAGAAAATAGACTCCCCTGGTAAGAGCAGCATTAAGAGCAGCATTTATTGCCTATCTCTAATTGATCTTGCGAAGGGGGAGGTGAGCCACCTTCTCAAATTACTGCAGTCCATGCGATAAAGGTGCTGCCATAGTCCAGTAAGGGAGGGAGTACAGGATTTTGACTCAGTAATGATGAAAGGGCAATGATATGCTTCCAGATTAGCTTTGTGCATGACTGCTGAACACCATCTTCGGGATCCAGACATTTGGATCATAAATATTTTGGTGTACCTGGCTGCAGCAGACTCCAGGTATTTTGATGAAGCCTTCCGTAATTATGCTTAGGTATCGATTTAACATGGCAGTGCGCTCTCCTGGTGAATCAGTCACAGATTTTGTGACACGTTTGTGGCACCTGGCCGAAAAACTGTCAGTTCAGGCAGTCTCTCTCAGAAATATTGAGGGACCAGCTTGTCTGTGGTATTAACAGTACAGCCACGCAGAAGAAGATGTTAGTGGAAAATACATTAGATTTGAGGTGGGCCATTTAGCTTGTCCTTTCTCGTGAACACACGGAGAAAAGTGTGCAGGAGCTGCAGAGCTCCATGGACTTTGGTGTCCATAGTTTGACTGCCCTCCTTTTCGCACCGTCTTTTGGTCACGGGGCGCTGCAGAACCAGCCAGGTTTTTTCCAACAGAGCGACCCCGAGGCAGGTACGTGGCAGAGTTCAGGACTCGGACGCTACCACTGCCCAATTTGGATACTTCACCTAAAGATGAGGGAGGGAGCCGACCGCCTTGCCACCTTGTGGTCCAAGAGCTAGTGAGGGCCAGGCTTGCCCATTGTGGGGCCGTCTGCGTCAACCGTGGAGGTTGCCTCAGACCAGGCCCTTACATGTGGATGCCATGGAGGAGGAAAACTGTTTGATGCAATTGGAATATGTTTCGGCTCTGAGAGCCACTCCAATGTGGATCACCTTGTAGGTAAATGGACACCTGGTGAAAATAGGCACTGGAGCCGTTGTCTCCATTGTAGATCTTGGTGATTTCTCTCGAGGAACGTGGTTCTGCGATTGTTGGCTACCAGAGGCCAGGTTTGCAACCTATGCAGGGGAGACATTGAAGCTCGTGGGGACCACTGTGACTTGGGTGATGGTTGGACAGCTGTCGGTCCGCTTTTCTTTCGTGGTAGTGCAAGGTGCAGGTTCCAACTGGCTGAGAGTCCTCAAGTTTGACTGATAAAGGCACCGGAGTCTCTAAAACGTGCTGAGTAAATAGCCCAAGGTATTCCAGGAGGGTATGGGCAGGATAAAGGGTGCCAGAGCCCATTTCTACTGGAATCCTACTGTTCCGCCCCGGTACTTCGGGACATGGCATGTCCCTTACATGATGCTACTGAAGGTCGATGCGGAGCTGTGATGACATAGGGATTATCTGCCCTATTCAGTTTTCAGAATGGGCCTCGCCTGTGGTGCCGGTGATGAAGCCCTATAAACCATCCGGCATAATGGGGTTTTTAAGTTCATCGTCAACAGAGCCTTGTGTCGGGACCAACTCAATGCCCCTGGTCAAAGATTTATACTCCAGATTGGCTGGAGAATGCTCCTTCATGAGGCTGGACATGAACCATGCATCTTTGCAGGTGAGCTCGACCAGGAGTCCAGAAAGTATGACACTATCAATACACATCCAGATTGTTTGACTATGCATGCCTTCTATTCGGGGTTTCATTGGCTCACACAATTTTTCAGCAAGTGATGGAAAACATCTTACAACGCTTGACAAAAGTGGCCATCTATTTGGATAATGAACTGATCAATGGGCCCACAGAGTAGGAGCATATGGCGAATCTCTAGGAGGTTTTGCCCATGTGGATACCACACTGAAGTTCAGTAAGTGCGTTTTCCATGCTAAAGCAATGACCTATCAGGGTTACCGATGGAGTGTGCCATTCTGCACCTTGTAGAGTATAAAGTTTGTGCCATAACGGGGGCCCAGATTCCGAGGAAAGCCACTGAGCTCCGGTGCTTTTCAGGCCAAGTCAATTATTACAAGAAGTTTTTCGCCAACCTGGCCAGTCTGCTAGCTCCACTCCATGAACTGTTGAGGAAGGACTAGAGGTACTGCTGGAGCACTTCTGAGGACAAAGCATTCATTGCCATTACGCAGTATCTCTCTTCAAAACAACTTCTTACATACTATAATCCGACTAGACCTCTCATTGTAACGTGCAATGCATCCCCTTATGGCATCGGGGCGCTCCTGGCCCATGGATGTGCTGACGGAACAGAATGCCCCATTGAGTTTGCCTCATAGATCTTTGCAGAATCTGAGCACCATTACGTGCAGATTGGGAAGGAAGGTTTGGCTGTGATTTTCGGCATTAAAAAGATCCATCAGTACATGTATGACATTTTTTTATTGTAATGGACCACAAGCCGTTGCTCGGCCTCTTCAAGGAGAATAAGGGCATTACGCCAATTGCATCGGCCAGATCCAGTGTTGTGCGCTCCACCTTGACTTGTACAAATACTCTTTTCAGCACCGCCCTGGTACCAAGATTACCCATGCCAATGCCCTCTGCCGTTGGCAGTGTGGCCCCAGTACCCACCTGTGCCGGATGAGATGATGGTGATGCTAAATGTAATGGACACCTTGTCGGTGAGGCTGCTCAGGTGGGTGCACAGACACAGCAAGATCTGGAGTCGGCAAAGCTTCGGCTCATGCTGCTGAGCGGCGGTAGAAAGTAGGCCCTTCATATGACACTTCAGCCTTTCGCTCAGAATATCTCTGATTCAGTTTGGAAGATGCCATTAGCATCCCGTGGGATTGGGAGGCCCTGCTGCAGGATTTACATAGTGGTCATCCGGGAACTTTGAAAATGAAAATGTTGGCCCGGAGCTATGTTTAGTGGCCGGGTATTGATGGGAATATCGATAGAGTTGTGAAAATTTGCCTGGCATACCAGGACCTGCAAAAGACCCCGCCGTGGGAATGGCTGGGCCATCTATGGGTTCGCCTCTATGTGGACTTTGCAGGACAGTTCATGGGGTCCATATTTCTGGTGCTCGTGGACACCCATACAAAGTGGCTGGACATGTGCAGGCTGCCTTCTACGACGTCCAGGGCCACGATTGAAAAGCTGTGGGGGATTTTCAACAGACAAAGAATCCTGGAAATCCTGGTGATGGACAATGGCACACCTTCCATGAGCGAGGAATGCGCTGGAATGGCATTCGGCTTGCACCATATCATTCTTCATCTAATGGAATAGCAGAGAGCGCAGTCTAGACTTTCAAACGGGGATTGAAGAAACAGTCGGCCAGGTCCATGGACATGTGACTGGCACATTTCCTGTCCGTTAATTGTATGATGCCGCATGTAATGACTGTGATTGCACCTGAGGAACCTTTGATGGATCGATGGCTCAAGACTCGGCTGAATCTGGCTTTTCCACGCCTCGGTACCAAGGTTGAGCAGCAACAAGAGTTGCAGAAGCAACACCATGGTTTGGTGGCGCTGGAACGGACGTTTCATGTTGGAGCATCATATACGCTCAAAACTTTGGTGATGGAGCTTTGCGGCTTGCAGTAGTAGAACACAGAACACCGAACAGTACAGCACAGAACAGGCCCTCGATGTTGTGCCGAGCAATGATCATCCTACTCAAGTCAACGTATCCACCCTATACCAGTAACCCAACAACCCCTCCCAATTAACCTTATTCTTTAGGACACTAAGGGCAATTTAACCCACCTAACCCGCACATCTTTGGACTGTGGGAGGAAACCGGAGCACCCGGAGGAAACCCACGCACACACGGGGAGGACGTGCAGACTCTGCACAGACAGTGACCCAGCCGGGAATCGAACCTGGGACCCTGGAGCTGTGAAGCATTTATGCTAACCACCATGCTACCGCGCATGTATTGAAAAGGACTCGCCTGGTTTCCTATAAGGCCTGGCTTCATAGGACTTTTTTTGAGTTTTTAAAAAACTTATAGTGCCCAATTCTTTTTTTTCCAATTAAGGGACAATTTAGTGTACCCAATTCACCTACCCTACACATCTTTGGGTTGTGGGGGTAAGACCCACACAGACATGGGGAGAATGTGCAAATTCCACTTGGGCAGTGACCCGGGGCCGGTATTGAACCCGGGTCCTCGATTCTGTGATGCAGCAGTGCTAACCACTGCGCCACTGTGCCGCCCTTGGGTTCAGGGCACTTTAAGAAACATTTGGACCACTTAACCAGGCATGAGCCTGCCAATCATGATGCCCAACTGACGATGGTTCTGCCTTCTCCGCGTTTGGAGCCACTCCTCGAGTTAAGGGCCTGGTTGTCTGGGACGTCCAGTCCAGCAGGAGGACAATGACTCGGTTTTTGACATGGAAACGATGTGTCCGCACCGGCAGGCGTCAGTGTGTCCAGCACTGAGGTCCCAGTTGTAGCTCTTCAGCAGTCAACCAGGAAGCACGTTCGGCTACTCAATACGATTCCCCCAACCCGGAGTCGCTAGAGGTGGAGATGCAGCCACGGGTGAACGGCGCAGAAGGCCCCCTCCAATGGCAGCTGAGGAAGAATTTTCATACTTTGGTGGGGAGGTGTGTCATAACCACCATGTGGACCACGGGGAAACCATCACTGATCTCCCATAGGACTCATGGAGAATGAGCTCCCCAGGTAAGGGGCAGAGGCCTACCACCTGGGGCTCGTTATGAGCAAAGGTTAAAAGCAGGCCCACATAGGGCCTGGTGAGATAATTCCTCCCAGCTCGGATTGCACTGGGAGTGAGATGCTGGTTTATGCAGACCATTAGAATTACTTGTAAATAAATCTATGTTATGTTTACCAACAGCCTTCTCTACGTCATTATATGACCATATAATTTCCCTTGAACTGGCTTGTTAAGTCTTTTCAGAAAGCATTTAAGAGTCAAACACATGGCTGTGGGCTTGATGGCAGATTTTCTCCCGAAGGGACTTTAGTAAACCAGCTGGATTTTTACAGTAATTGATAATAGTTATCATTGTCATCATTACTGAGGCCAACTTTATAATTCCAGATTTATATCACTTAGAATTTAAAATCCACCAGATGTCATGGTGGGATTTGAACCTATGATTTTAGGGCATTAGTCTGGACATCTGGATTACTGGCTCAGTAACATTTCCACTGGCCACAATCTCCCCCCATTATCTGAGAAGCTGTGAAATATTTTATTAGTTGTAAGTGCTTAATTTGAATACTTCACATTAATTGTGTCCAGACAGATTCTCCGACCCCCCCCCGCTAAGCCCCTTCCCCGCCGGCCGGCATGGCGCAAACCACTCCGGCCTAGCCCCTGAAGGTGCGGAGGATTCCACACCTTTGGGGTGGCCCGACGCTGCAGTGGTTCACGCCACTCCTTGGCGCCGGGACCCCCTGCCCCGCCGGGTAGGGGAGGATCCTGCCCCCCTGATGTCTGCCCTTGTCATAATATACACATCAGTATATAATGGTAGACACACACTGACTGACACACTGCAAAGACCAATCAACACACACAACACAGCAGCCAATCACCAGTTAGAGCACGCTCACTATAAAGCCAGAGGACACTAGTTTTCCCACTCATTCTGGATGCAGCCTGAGACGTACAGAGCTCACAGCTTGTAGCACGGATCTTCACCATGTGCTAACAGTCTAGACTGGAAAGGATAGGAATAGGTCTTCAGTTTAATCTAACATAGTGTCGACCCACAGTGAAAGTATGTTCAACAGTTCCTAGCTTAATAAAATAGTGTTGTACTATTTCAAGTGTTGGTAGCCTGTATATGTTACTGCTAAGGTAAACATAGTCTCCACAGATCCAGAGTACCCAACACATCAGCCCTGACATGTAAGATTTTGGATCAACACTGTCTGTGATGCCAGGAAAATTAGGAAATCTTGTGATTGCATGTGGTTTTAGCCAGTTATACATGGCTTAATTTTTAAAAAAGATCTTCTTTGTTCCTTCAAAATATTGATTGGATTCTTCTTAGCCTTCTGATTCCATATTTTTGTTCTATTAAGCATTGCTTAGGTATTCGGTTAGGCCTCATTCATAGAATTATAGAATTTGCAGTACAGTTTGTATCAGCCTTTAGAAAGAGTCCACTCAAGCCCACGCCTCCACCCTAGTACCCCCGCCTAATCTTTTGTACACTAAGGGGCAATTTAACATGGCCAATCCACCTAACCTGCATATGTTTGGGCTGTGGGAAGAAACCAGAGCACCCGGAGGAAACCCATGCAGACATTGGGAGGACGTGTAAACTCCACAGAGTCACCCGAAGATGGAATGGAACCTGGGTCCCTGGTGCTGTGAGGCAGAGTACAAACCACTGTGTCACTGTGCCGCCCTGTTCAGCCCGGCCTGGGAATGCCCATTGACTGTTATGCAGCCTTTCGACCTGGTATTGGCCCCTGGTGATGTGTGGCCCTCAAACAATTCTATCACTTTTTATCAGTGAATAATCGGTCTTTTGTTAGGTAATCTTCAGAACCCCGATCCCTGTAATCCTTTGAAAGTTTATTTTTTTGCTCTTCAGCTTTATTGGCCAAATTGGGAAGCGCGCGGGGGGGGGGGACAAATATGCAAAAATCAACAAATGTGGTAAATGATTTGTCACTGTTAAAAATGCAAAAACAAAAGACAAGGATTGAAATGATCCAAAAGAGAGAGAAACAGAGAAAATATAACTCAGAGGAAGACAGAAAACTTTGCCATCATCTCTGCATCTGCTTTCTCTGCTCTACATTCTCTCTCCAGTTTCTCCTTGCATCCTACATACTCTCCGAACTTGGCCTTAGTTTAGTTATGCCTCTTGCTCTCTCAATGTTATCAATCAGGTGCTAGTGCTGGTTCCATGGGTGTTGCCATGAGATTTTGTACTTGTTCATGTGGCAGTACACAGTATTGGTGACAATGAGCCCTTGTTCTGCATATTTGGTAAGGAGAAGGATGCCATTGGAGTTGACATTTCCAATTCTTGCCCTGCCAGTAGTTCTATTCCAGAGATTGGAATCTCTTCCAAGTTTGAAATTGAAGTTTCCAAGAAGAATAAGTCTGTCCTCCTATGGACCACCACAGAGAACTTAATAATCTTTATTAGTGTCACAAGTAGGCTTACATTAACACTGCAATGAGTTTACTGTGAAAATCCCCTCGTCGCCACACTACAGTGCCTTGTCGGATAGACTGAGGGAGAATTCAGAATGTCTGATTCACCTAACAAGCACGTTTTCAGGACTTATGGGAGGAAACCAGAGCACCCAGAGGAAACCCTTGCAGACACGAGGAGAATGTGCAGACTCTGCACAGACAGTCACCCAAGCCAGGAATCGAACCTGGGTATCTGGCACTGTGAGGCAACAATGCTAACCAGTGTTACCATGCCACCCTTGGTTAAGTTTGGTATAGAAATCTTCCTTGGCTTTGTTGTCGGCATCCAGAGTTAGACCAGGTGGACTGACCATTGTGGTGAGTGGCTGCCAGTTTGAGATCAAGAGTTGTATGCCGCTCATTTGTTCCAAGATGGAACTCATGAAGTTGGTTCACAAGTTCATTCTTGATGGAAAATCCAATTCCATGAACTCTGCGTTTGTCTTCTGATTTACCTTTCCGGAAGAAGGTATTGCTGCCTCAGAGTTCCAGCACGCCGGGTCTCACTCAGAATAGCAATGGTAACGTCACACCAATGAAGTTCTCAGGTGATACATGTAGCATGTGCTGTAGGGCAGCACGGTAGCATGGTGGTTAGCATAAATGCTTCACAGCTCCAGGGTCCCAGGTTTGATTCCTGGCTGGGTCACTGTCTGTGTGGAGTCTGCACGTCCTCCCCGTGTATGCATGGGTTTCCTCCGGGTGCTCCGGTTTCCTTCCACAGTCCAAAGATGTGCGGGTTAGGGGGATTGGGCATTCTAAATTGCTCGTAGTGTCCTAAAACGTAAGGTTAAGGGGGGGTGGTGGTGGTGGGGGGGGGTTTGGGTTACGGGTATGGGGTGGATACGTGGGTTTGAGTAGGATGATCATTGCTCGGCACAACATCGAGGGCCGAAGGGCCTGTTCTGTGCTGTACTGTTCTATGTTCTATGTTCTATGTAGTGTGACACTCTTAGGTATTCACTCATGGGTGTGAGATCCATGAGGGTCCTGATGTTTCAGGTCCCAAACTTTATTACTTTTGTCTTTTGTGTGTTTCTACCACAGAAGGTGATCCCCCTTGATGTGGTTATCTAGTCGTGAACTATGTTTAGGGCTCCTTTTCTAGCCCTCTTCCCAATGAGGGGCGAGCTTTATGGATTCTAAAGAAGGCTGTTCAGCCACGACTATAGCTGCCAAAAGGTAGCTCTGCCTCGTCCGAGTGCTAGAGGACCGTTCTGTAACTGCTGCCTGAATGCCAGATCATAATTAGAAGCTTCCAGACAACACAGTCCTGCTCCCGTCACCATTTTCTGGTCACCGAAGGGCTTTGAATATGTGCTCGGAAAGAAAGACACCTGTGTGTGACATCTTTCAACGTGGAAAAACCATTGCGCACCAGTTTTCTCATGAACCTTGAAAGAACAAAACTCTGGTGCAATGGCAGAAAAACCAAGAAGATTGGAGGCTTTGTTCTGCTACAGCCTTTGCCCTCCGTAACAGCCACTGAGATATGTTATACGGTACATATTTCTCCGTATGTTCTGCCACTGAGGACCTGTTTAGCAGCACCCTGTCTGATGAGTATTTCTAGAATTCTTAATAAGCCTTAACGTAACCGAAGCGGCCCAGAGCATAAGGAGTCTCACCCTATTTCACCCAGCTTTGATCAACCCTTACATATTCATTATCAAAGTTCTGTGGTGAGGATGCGGCATGGTGGGGGGGGGGGGGGGGGGGGGGGGGGGGTTTCCGGAGGGGGGATGTAGACATTGGAATTAACATCAATTACTAAAAGCTGAAGGAATGAGACTCCATACTTGTAAATGTTAACTTTCAGTGCAAGATAAGTTATTTGGCAAGAATTCAGATTTACAATGCTGTTAAAAAGGTACGTAGATCGGAATGGGCAAATGTCAAATTTCAATGGTTAGCTTAATCAGTATCTCTGTTTTAAAATAGGACCTTTACTTCAGTCAATACATTTGAGTAGGGAGCCAGTGGGCGGCACGGTAGCACAGTGGTTAGCACTGTTGCTTCACAGCTCCAGGGTCCCAGGTTCAATTCCCGCATGGGTCACTGTCTGTGTGGAGTCTGTATGTTCTCCCTGTGTCTGTGTTAGTTTCCTCAGGGTGTTCCGGTTTCCTCCCACAAGTCCCAAAAGACATGCTGTTAGATAATTTGGACATTCTGAATTCTCCCCCTATGTTCATTCCGAACAGGTGCCGGAATGTGGCAACTAGGAGCTTTTCACTGTAACTTGATGGCAGTGTTAATGTAAGCCTACTTGTGACAATAAAGATTATTATTATTATTATTAGTAGATATCGAGAGACTATTTTTGCATAGCTTACAGAAGAACAGTGCAACTTGGACAGCAACTTCATGTTTAACTATGCACAAGTGTTTTCTGGAAATTACTGCCTGATTTGTGTGTATATAAACTGTTAGTTTCACCATTATTTTCATAGCAAAATCCAGCCCATTGTAACACAACTATATTATCATTGAATACAGTATAAAGACCTGAAAATAGTACCACTGCATTACATATAAGACATGTTCACAAGATAACAATCAACAAAAGCAAATTAATTATGTGAAAGGTCACAGGGACGTTCAATTTAAAGGATAAAGAGAGTACTTAAATAAGGCAATTCAGGAATGAACCAATAGTGATGTATTTTTAATCAGCCCTCAATGATTCACATTTGCCGAGATGAATGATGCACATCACAATGCTGTATAATTGAAACAGAATACAGCTTTACAACGATGATCTGACTACTCACTTCAATCTCTGGAAGTTGCAGCTGTTACACCCATTGGACCTATGATATGAAGTGTGCAGCACATAAACATTAGAAAAAGAAAACTGACAAAAGAAATGTCATTACCACCTCGTCCTACCTCCACTTCCCACTCCAATCATCTCAGATAGATACCAAAAGCCTTGCAGTTCTTACTATTACCAGAAAGAGACATTTTAACTCTGATTGTGAATTGGATTGGGGTGGGGGAGTGAAGACATGTGATCTAAATCTGCCCAACTTCAGCAGCGTGGTATAGGCAATTTTGGACCTCATCTATATGCCAATCAGCTGTCCCCCTAAATGGGTGAGCAGCAGAAACTAGCTGTCATGTGAGAACAAAAGTTCAGGTGGTGGGAAGCTGCTGACTGGCACTAAGGGAAGGCTCGTCTGGAAGGGTGTAAGTCACCGGGAGCGTGTTTTGGGAGAGTCATGCAGAAGGGACCTCGGAATTATTTTCCTTGTAAGCTCAGAGAAGCACTCCTGGCATTATAAGAAAATGATTTTAAAAAGTTGTTTAAATTACATCTTTGTAGTGGATTACAATCCTAGCCCCTTTTTGGGTCTAGTCAGGATCGCGTCCAGTCCTCAGATGATCAGTCACTTCAGGTTGAGAAAGACGCGCTTCACACACACTAAATAGTCTGAAGAACTGATCCAACTCACTTTGATGGAAAGGAACCATCAGAGAATATTACCAACCTCAAAGTACCCTTTTAACAGATTTAGCCAGATTATACCAAGCCATTATAAGGGTCTAGGCATCTCTCCTCAACAACGTATCTCTCCACAGAGAGTATATGCATATATATATGGGTTTTAAAGTATGGGTACAGATGGTATATGAGACAATATATTTTCTAAATTATATAAAAGAGAACTGAACATGCCATTCATATTTGATGATAACCACAACATTGATAAGTTTAAGGAGAATCCAGATTCTAAGCATATTACAAAGATATATGTAAGATATCCATTAATATTTAAAGTAGTATTTACCTTAAATCCGAGTAGAAAGCTACAGATTCCAGTAAGGTACCTCTTGATACTGCTTGACAATTTTAAAAATTTGTAATCATTTAAGCCCAATGATTCGTCATTTATATTACTAGCTATTACTTGATGGTTTGAAACATACTGTTCTGCTGCTATTATTTGCCCATTTCTAAATGTAAAATGTGTGTGTCACAAAATATTGCAGGCAAAATGCGACATGTGACCGCATTGCTTGATGGACGCTGCCCTTCTAACACATTGTTATACACAACAAAATCAACCAGAAGCTTAGGATTTGATCTGCATTAAAAAAATATCTAGTCAGGGAGTGGTGCTTTACTTTTGAAATTGTGCACAAATCTGAAGCAAAGCTCATGTACTGGAATGCCCCCATTGAAATTAAACTCAATCAGCAGAGCAACGCTGGTGTTATTTTCTGCTCCTTATTAATGCTAATTTTAGTTTTAAAATCCCTTAAAATTGAGCAGCTTTGGTTGGTTGAATTCAGAAAGGAGATTTTGCAGCTGGAACTGAGGTAATTCAATTCAAGTTCGTATATGTTCGATGCTGCACTGAATTGGTGAACACGATCATGACACACAAGTAAGATTTTTTATTACTTTATATAAGGTTTCAATGTTGAAAGTCATTTTTAGACTCAGTAAATTTCTTTTTATAAAAAGTACTGGAATAACACAACTGTTCAACCCACTCCACGGGATGAGACCTACACTTTGTTCAGCAGTTCAAAATGCAGTCATAACACTGAGAAAAGTACACTGCTGGAAAGCACTGCAGAGACGGCATCCATTGTAGGTGTTGATTGCTCAAACACAATCACAACACATCCTCATTATCTCTTTCACTAGGACGCAGGCCTCAACCTCTGCCCATGCTTCTTACAACATTTTTTATGAGCTATTCTAATAATACCAATCAAATTGAGAAAATGATCAAATGAAGTTACATTTTGAGCATCATAAGCTCCGTAATGTTCTTTCTGTTAAATCGAGTCCGTAATTACTTCTCCACAGAGAATCTACAACAAAGCTAGCAATCATGGCAAGTTATTATCCCAGGCTCGGGTACAGAAATCTGCAATAGGACTTCAAAGGCTCACGGTTGTTGAATTGCATTTGGCTGCTATTGTAGGGGCTTGGACAATCCTGATTAGATGTTCATACTGAGGAGAAGCATGCTGCACAGAGAGCCCGAGCCCTTTGGTCTAGAGCCAATGAGCCATTAATAAATTGTACATTATGTCCTCCCACTTTGAAGTGACAGTTATTGGGAAAGGAAAGAGCTAGTTTAAGTGCAGCTGAGGTAGCTATACAGCTACTTCTGTTATCAGAAGAAATCAACAGGTTCTCCCAGACTAACATGTCTGGCAAAAGTTGCTGCTTTGTCAAACACCAAATTCATTTTTATAAATTGCATATCATGCTAATAAATTGATGTTATAACCATAGTTATGTTGTTTGAATGTAACTTAAAAGGTCAAAGTAAACAGAAGCAATACCAGCAACTACAGAGCAAAATTGTGTTTGACCAATACATATAACCCGAAGGAAAAATCGGCAGTCAAGAAAAAGATGTTTAATAGTAACAATTGGTGCTGTGCTACTTAATTATTATTGTTAATTTTATTCTGTACAAACAGCTCCTTAAAACCAGCTTAAAATAATGGCTGCAAACAGTGACTTCACAAATCAAAGATCGAAAGAAAGCCATCAGACAATTTTCCCGTCATGTTTGGAAACCACACTGCTATAAATAACTGGAACTGACTTTATGCACAGCGCTTGAATTATGCAACCATCTTTCACTCACTGGATTTTGCTGAAGAAATAATGCTGCAGTACTAGGGTGACTGTTGTAGTTTCAGCTATGAGTTCAGAGACATTAGCCATGATTTTGCAGCCATTACAGCTCTCCAAATATTTCCATCCTGCCCACAACAAAGCCTGCTGTGGCTGGGACAGGAAAACTACTTTGACTGTCTGCTATAGTTCATTAACAAATAAACAATGGCCAATTAAATATTCAGTTCAAAAATAATTCTTGGGCACTGGCAAATGTATTCCCAAAACTGATTCACAAACATCTGCAATAGAACCTTTCTCTGAATGCCTTTCAATAAAAGTGTTACTTGGATTCTTGTTTGAAGTTACACAATATCATTCAATAGAATGATAGAATAGTTACAGTTGATTCTTCCTTCAAATAACTACTTTTGTGATCACTGAGTTGGATAAAAATACAGACATTTCCTCACACCCTGTTAAAAATAAGTTAAATGCTGCTTTGTAGTTTACAGAGTACTCACTGATATATACACTTTGCTAGTTTGTATCCTATATAGTCGTTCACACTTTGGTAGGGTTACCAATTGGCAGGGTCAGTTCACTGGTGGGAGACTTTGGGCACACAGGGAAAGAGGATCAGAAGGTTCAAGCAGTAGATTGGAACTGCATCTGGTATTGTGTCTCAATGACCTCAATAATTATACAGTACACAATGCAGTGAATGCTCGTGATTAAATATAGCCTTCAAAGGCAGTAGAAGCAATGGCAGGGCTCATTATACAGTTAACACCTGGGAAATTTTTCTGTGGCCCATGGACGAAGTTCATCAGCTTTTGACAGCAAATTAGAATGCATATCAAATGTTTATTAATGACCTTACTCATATAATTAGATTTTATTGTCATTTGTTCATGGGATGTGGGTGTAGCTGGCTGGGCCAATATTTATTGTCCATCCTTAATTGCCCTTGAGGGGGCAGTTAAGAGTCAACCACATTCCGGTGGATCTGGACACGATTAGGATGGCATATGGGTTTTTACAACAAGTGACAATGATTTCATGGTCATCATTAGATTTTTTATTCCAGATTCTTACTGAATTTAAATTTTCCCATCTGTTGTGGCGGGATTTGAAACTGGGTCCCCAGAGCATTGCTATGGGTGTATTGATCCAGTGACAATACTGTCATGTGAATGTCACTTTAAGAAATGTTTGTCTTCTCAAGTGGTTGCAGTGATGTCAGTGTGTGGGTTGAGCTATGCTCTGGCTCTGCTCTTTACTTTTGTTTTGAGCTGGAAGCTGTTTTTGGCTCTGAGTTTTAGTTTCGTTTTCAGTTGGAGAATTGCATTCAAACCAAGGAGGTGTATTTTGGTCTCTCTCTCTCTGCATGCTAAAGAATGTCTCCAGATCACATGATGATTTCAAATCCCTGTTTCTGTAAGGAATGCAAGCCTACTGTCTTTGTTAAAAAGGGTCTTTGGCTTATGGATGTTGTCAGGAAAGTTACTATGGGTTACCTATAGAGTACTGTATCTTTGGGGAGGTATCAGTGTTGGTAGTTGATAAGATGTTTACTGTGTGTTTATAAAATGTTAACTGGGTTCATAGAATAAACATTGTTTTGTTTACAAATACTTTAACAATACTGTTGCATCACACCTAGAAAGTGGGCCCTTGTGCTCCCCATAAGCAAAATCAATTAAACATTATGGGTCAGGTGAACTCCAGGATATACGTTGGTGTTCTCTAAACCCCAGCCCATAATAAATTGGGGGCTCATCTGGGATAAAAGTCTATCTTTTGTGATTGGGTTGGCTTCGTGAACTTAAAGACAGTGAGGGGTGAACATATTTGTGTTTGCTTTTCAGGTGTGGTATTCCAGTGGACAATGGCTCTTTCAGAGGTTCAGAAGTTTTTTGGGGGTGGAGAAGGTCACACGCAGTACCTTTCAAACAGAGATGAAAAAACGCTTTTAGATTTGACAAAACATTGCAGTTAACGTTACCTGACAGCATACAAAAAGAAGAGGTCCATACGGCGGTAGCTGAGCATTTAAAATTGCCTGAGTCTGACTCATTAGAAATGGCATAAATTCAGTTACAGATTAAACAATTTGAACATGAAAAAGAATTAAAGCAGCTTGAGTACAAAACGAAATTAAATGAAATGAAAATGAAATGAAATGAAAATTGCTTATTGTCACAAGTAGGCTTCAATGAAGTTACTGTGAAAAGCCCCTAGTCGCCACATTCCGGTGCCTGTCTGGGGAGGCTGGTACGGGAATCGAACCGTGCTGCTGGCCTGCTTGGTCTGCTGTAAAAGCCAGCGATTTAGCCGAGTGAGCTAAACCAGCCCCTGGAGGGAAAAAGAAAGAATAGCCCTAGCAGAACAACAAGAAAGAGAAAGGAAGGTACAGATCAGGGGGGGAAAAGAATGAGAAAGTGATAGAGATGAAAAAGAAAAAGAGAGAGGAAAGGGAAGAAGAGTTTGAACTTCAGAAAACGGCTATGATACATGACAGTCAGTTAAAATTGACGAATGAAAAGGGAAATGTACAGTTTGAAGATAGTGATGAGGATAAAGAAAAAGAACGTCACAGTCGAAGGCTTGGTGGGGATCTATGTAAATATGTCCAAGCATTGCCAAGGTTTGATGAGAAGGAGGTAGAGGCCTTTTTCATTTCATTTGAGAAGGTTGCTAAAGAAATGAAATGGCCACAGGACATATGGGTATTACTGATTCAAACAAAACTGGTTGGTAGAGCTAGTGAAGTGTTTGCATCACGACCAGAGGAAGTATCTGGGATGTATGAGGAGGTGAAAAAATCTATCTTTGATGCATATGAACTGGTGCCTGAAGCCTACAGATAAAGGTTCAGAAATTTAAGGAAAGAACTTGGTCAAACATTCATGGAGTTTGAAAGGCTCAAACAGAGTAACTTTGATAAGTGGATAAGGGCTTTGAAAATAGACTAATTGTCTATGAAGCTCTCAGAGAAATTCTACGTTTGGGGAGTTTAAAAATTAAATTCCTGATGTAGTGAGAACTCATGTGGAGGAGCAGAGGGTTAACACTGCGAGATTAGCAGCAGAAAAGGCCAATGATTATGAATTAGTTCATAAATCAAAGTTTAGTTTCTGACATCAATTTCAGCCTGTGAGGGATAGAAACTGGGAAAAGAGAAATACTCAAGTGGTAGAGGTCAAGGAGATCTGATGGGAGATAATAAGGAGAGTGTACCTCAGATTAAAAAAAGAAATCCAGGAGGGAGAAGAGAAATGAAAAGTTTCAAATGTTTTCACTGTAATAAACTAGGCCATTTAAAGTCACAGTGTTGGTGGTTAAAGAAAAGCACTGGGAAGGCTGATGTGATAAAACAGGATATGTCAGTGGGGTGTGTTAATGTGGTGAATCAAAGCCCATGTGAAGCGAAGGAAGTGCAAAAGATTGTACAATCTGATCAAGAGGTGATTGAAAAGAAGGTGCCAGATCTCTTTAAATAATTCACGGTAAAGTTTACTCAGGTGTACCAGGAGGAGTAAGTAAAGAAGTCACAATTTTAAGAGATATGGGAGCTAATCAATCTTTGATGGTAAGAGATGTTGAGTTATGTAGTTTGGGACGAATATTGCTAGAAAAGTTGGCAATATGCGGAATTCAGGGTGAGCAGAGTAGTTCTCCATTATATAAAGTAAGGTTGGAAAGTCCAATGAAGAGTGGTGAAGTGGTAGTAGGAGGAATAGAGAAACCATCTGGTCCAGGAATACAGTTTATCTTGGGTAATGATATAGCTGGATCACAGGTGGGAGTGATGCCTACTGTAGTTGATACACCAGTGGAAAATCAGACAACTGAAGTGTTGAAGGACGAATATCCTGGGACTTTTCCGGATTGTGTAGTAACAAGGTCATAAAGTCATAGGTTAAGACAAGAAGATAAATCAAAGAGTGAAGATAAAGTTGAAGTTCAATTTTCAGAAACGATTTTTGAGCAGATGGTTGGAAAAGAAGAAAAACAGGTGGAGGATGAGGCGGATATTTTTAGTTAAGGAAAATTGAGGGAGTTATACCAGAAAGATACAGAAATAAAATGGATGTATCAGAAAGCATAAACGGAAGAGGAATCGGAGTGTATACCAGAATGCTATTACCGTAAAAATGATGTCTTGATGAGAAAATGTAGACCTTTATATATGCAGGCGGATGAAAAATGGGCAGAAGCTGATCAAGTGGTATTGCCGGTAGGGTATAGAAAGGAGTAAGGAAAACTCAATTTAAAATCCAAAGCATTTTTATTGGCCTGGACTACATAAAGATGTAGTTAAATTTTGTTAATCATGTCACACATGTCAAGTGATAGGGAAACTTTAAGCAGTGATAAAACCAGCGCCCTTAACACCCATTCCAGCATTTGAGGAACCTTTTCCAAGGGTGTTAATTGATTGCACAGGACCGCTTCCCAAAACAAAAAGTGGGGATCAATATCTTTTGACTATAATGGATGTGTCGACTAGGTTTCCACAGGCCATTCCAGTACGCAATCTTACAGCTAGAAAGATTGTGGAGGAGTTACTTGAATTCTTTACTAGATATAGACTACCCACACAAATATAATCGGATCAAGTATCAAATTTTACCTCAAGGTTCAAAGAAGTTCCATATAGTTTAGGAATAAAACAATTTAAATCAACCGCATACCATCCAGAATCTAGATGCTAGTCAACCTTTGATGGTAAGAGATGAGGAGTTATGTAGTTTGGGAGGAATATTGCCAGAAAAGGTGGTAATATGTGGAATTCAGGGTGAGAAGAGTAGTGTTCCATTATAAGGTAAGGTTGGAAAGTCCAATGAAGAGTGGTGATTTGGTAGTAGGGAGCATTAGAAAGGTGGCATCAGACATTAAACACAACTTTGAGGGCTTATTGTCAAAATTACCCAGAGGATTGTGATAAAGGAATTCCATTTGTACTGTTTGCAATTAGGGATTCACCTCGCCGCCCCGAACAGGGGCCGGACTGTGGCGGAGTGTGGCAACTAGGGGATTTTCACAGTAACTTCATTTGAAGCCGACTTGTGACAATGAGCGATTTTCATTTCATTTCATGAGTCAATCAAATTCAGTTCTTTTGAACTAATTTTTGGTCATGAGGTAAGAGGACCACTGAAATTGATTGAGGGAAAATTAGTGAGTGAGCAGTTGACCTTACATTATTGGATTACGTGTCAAATTTTAGGGAACGATTCAATAGAGCAGGGGAATTGGCTAGACAACATTTAAAGGTTGCACAACATGTGATGAATCAGGTAGCGGACAAAAAAGCAAATGTTCGTAGTTTTCCAAGTGGAGATAATATTGTTACCAGTGGTTGGAGAACTTTTAAAAGCAAATTTTTGTGGACCTCATCAGATTGAAAGGAAATCAAGGAGGTGAATTATGTGGTAAGAACGCCAGATAGTGTCATGTGAATATGTGTAAAAGGTATTTTGACAGGGAAGGACAGCAAAAGGAGGCGGTTTTAATGATTCTAACTCAAAGTGAAGAACCAAATCCAGATGACTTTAAATTTGTCATCCCTCAAATTAAATTCGAATATGAGGATTTTCTTAAAAATTGGGATAAATTGTTGAGTTGCCTTCCAGGGGAAAAACAAACTGACCTGAAAGAGTTATTGATATCACACAGGCAAGTTTGTGGAGATAAGTTGGGAAGTACTGAAATGGCAATATATGATGTAGATGTGGGAAATGCTGTTCCAATTAAACAACATCCATATAGACTTAACCCTTTAAAATTGGCACAGGTTAACAAAGAGATTGAAAGTATGCTTTAAAAAAAGGCATAATTGAAGTGGGTTGCAGCCAATAGAGCTTTCCCATAGTGATGGTACCAAAGCTGGACGGTACCCAATGGTTGTGTATGGACTATAGAAAAGTTAATGCAGTTACAAGAACGGACTCTTATCCTATCCCACGTTTGGAGGATTGCATTGAGAAGGTGGAACAATCAGCTTTTATTTCCAAACTGGATTTACTTAAAGGTTATTGGCAGGTATCTTTATCCAAAAGGGCGAAGAAGATTTCAGCTTTTGTACCAATATGTACCAATCAAAGTTATGCCATTTGGCATGAAAAACATTCCAGCCACTTTTCAACGATTAACTAACAAAGTCGTTTCAGGATTACCCAATTGTGCAGTATACATCGACGATCTGGTCATTTTTAGTCAGACATGGAAAGAACATTTAAAACAT
The DNA here is from genome assembly GCF_902713615.1 of Scyliorhinus canicula. Taxonomy (NCBI): domain Eukaryota; kingdom Metazoa; phylum Chordata; class Chondrichthyes; order Carcharhiniformes; family Scyliorhinidae; genus Scyliorhinus; species Scyliorhinus canicula. The sequence continues at coordinate 78,070,958 of NC_052164.1, forward strand.
CTGATTGAGTTATTTGATCGACTTCAGGAGGTGGGTTTGGTGGTAACACTAGCCAAAAGTGAATTTGGAAAAGCCCAAGTCACTCTCCTTGGCCATACAATTGGACAAGGTCAAATGGTCCCAAGGGATGTGAAAACAAAAGTTACTGGGGAGTTTCCAACAACCTCAACACTAAAGGCCCGAATTTTAGCAGTGTGGTCACTCCACTGACGGACTTGCTAAAGAAGTGTTCTTGAAAATACAGAAAAATGTGTCATTTGAAACATGGAAGTCTGGCAATATCTGGTCTGAGAGGATACAGGGAAAGATCCCACAAAAGGTTAATAGCAGCTGCAAAGAGCAGGATTATAAAATGCAGATTCTTTCTCACAAGCAGGCTTAGCAAACACACAGGATCCATGTATTAAGCTAAAACAATGCCTCACACCTTTATTGAAAGTAAATATCTTAGGAAGCATCTGGAAAAGCATTGATGAGAGTTTCAATTGAATTAAGTGACGAATGTTTAAAACAGGCAGGTCTTTCAAGTCATAACCAAGTGAAATTTTAGCACACAGTTAAAAGCAAAGGTTTCACACCTTCACTGAAATTAACTATCTTAGTAAACAGCTGGAAAGGGTGGATGATGCTCAGTCGAATTTGATGTCAATTATAAGTATGAAATTCTACTAACATCAAGTCAATTAAAAGAAAATTGGAGACAACCTGTCTATGAGAAACATAATTTAAAGTCAAAATCAAAGGCAAAGTTATGAGCTGGGGACAATTGGAAAATTAAACTGTAGAAATCACAGAATTAAAAGTAACTGCTCTGTTGAAAACAAAGGAACTTTGAAAATCACAAACTCAATCTAATCAGATCTGAGAGGTGAGGCCATGTCCAAAAAGAATACTTAGTTGTATTAGAATGTTTACATCAAAGATACTTTTTAAAAATCAAAGTGAAATAAGTTAATTTACAATAAGGCTCTAAAAACTTAATCATTGGTAGAAAGAGAATATAAACCCAGGGAGCAGAAGCAGAAGTAGCAACAGGAGAGGCGAGAAGGGGAGGAGAACTCAGAGAGAGGAGAGAAGCACAGCTCTCACAGCTTGGTCATGGGAAAGACAAGACAAGCAGCCGAGTTTAAACAGACATACATCTAAGGAAGACTAGAATTTAAACAGGAGTCAGAGTCAGCTGAGAGATAGCCAGCTCTTATAGCTCAGTACATGGATCGACAAAACACAGCAACAGAGCTAACCAGCGAATACATCCCAAGACCAGACTTTAAAGAAGATTGATTGTCAAGGTGGGCCTGAAGGTCTCTTCAACGAACCAGCAGGATTCAGAAGCAAGGTCTTTTTACCTTTCTGTAAGGAAAGTGTTTGCAGCTTTTAAAAGAAAAAAAAAAATAATAAAATAACTTACTTAACCTGAAAACTGTTTTTTTCCTAAAGTCTGCGTTACTTACTTAGCAAAGCAGGACCCAGGACATAGATGCTACAGTACTAAGTGGTAAGTTGATAAAATCTTCGGTGAAGGTATGGGTTATACCGGGGGATAACTTGAAAATATAGTTTGACCTGAATAGCACCCACCGAAGCCTGCATCGGAGTCAGGGAGTGAGAATCCCTGTTCACCATTTAGAATATCGACCCTTTTTGGTATAGGGGGAATTCTAAGAATAGTGGTGAGTTTTCAAAAACAGAAGTGTAGCAAATTTCAGTGGACAGCGGAGTTTTAACAGGCATCTGACGGCCTAAAGCCTGTGTTAACCAATACTCCTCTGTTGGAGAATTACAAGGGGCTCTGTTATTGGATTGAACTAAAGTATCTGACCTTAAAGAGAAATGCCGAGGCAGAGAAATGGATGGATCGTGCAGAGACCTTCCTGTCCAAAGAGACTGTCAATCAAGAGGGATTTCAGTTGCAGGAAGAAGAACTAAAATGGACTGTTATTATAAATGTTTACGTGTTTTGTTTTGTCTACAAAAAGCTATATTTATTGTCAATTTGTGAAAAGGTGAAAAATGAAACAATCGTAAAGTTGATTTTTTTTTTCTTGGGGGGTGGTGTCATGGGAATGTCATTTTAAGAAATGTTTGTCTCGGGCAGCACGGTGGCCTCGTGGTTAGCACAGCTGCCTCACGGCGCTGAGGTCCCAGGTTCGATCCCGGCTCTGGGTCACTGTCCGTGTGGAGTTTGCACATTCTCCCCGTGTCTGCGTGGGTTTCGCCCCCACAACCCAAAAAATGTGCAGAGTAGGTGGATTGGCCACGCTAAATTGCCCCTTAATTGGAAAAAAGAATTGGGTAATCTAAATTTATTAAAAAAAAGAAATGTTTGTCTTCTCAAGTAGCTGCAGTGATGTCAGTGTATGAGTGGAGCTGGGCTCTGGCTCTGCTTTTTACTTTTGTTTTGAGCTCGAAACTGTTTTTGGCTCTGAGCTTTAGTTTTGTTTTCAGTTGGTGAGCTGCATTGAAACCAAGGAGGTGTATTTTGGTCTCTCTCACTGCATACTAATGAATGTCTTCAGATCATTTGATGATTTCAAAGTAATACCTGTTTCTGTAAGGAATGCAAACCTATTGTCTTTGTTAAAAAGGGTCTTTGGCTTCTGGATGTTGTTAGGAAAGTTACTAAGGGTTACCTATAGAGTACTGTATTTTTGTGTTAGTAGTTGATAAGATGTTTACTGTGTGTTTATAAAATGTTAACTGGATTCATAGAATAAATATTGTTTTGTTTAAAAATACATTAGATTTCTGTTGGGTCAGGTGAACTCCATGATATATTTTGGTGTTCTCTGAACCCTGGCCCATAACAATACTATTATCTCCCCTATGCCCGCCCAATGATTCATAGTTGTGTTGATTGTGTAGATCATGGGCGCGATTCTCTGCACCCCACGCCGGGTGGGAGAATCGCAGGAGGGCCAGGCGAATCACGCCACGCCGCCCTGGCACCCCCCGCTATTCTCCCACCCCCCAAAATGGGCCGAGCGACCTGCCGAACCCGACCGGTTCACGCCTGTGAATGTGGGGCCTGTGGGGTGGGGGGGGGGGGGGGACGGAGGGAGGGTCGAGCACCATGGGTGTGCTCAACAGATGTCTGGCCCGTGATCGGTGTCCACCGATCGTCAGGCCGGCGTCTCTAAAAGACGCACTCTTTTCCCTCCGCCGCCCCGCAAGATCAAGCCACCATGTCTTGCGGGGCAGCGGAGGGGAAGACGGCAACCGCGCATGCGCGGCTGACGTCACTTCCCGCAAGATCAAGCCACCATGACTTGCGGGGCAGCGGAGGGGAAGACAGCAACCGCGCATGCGCGGCTGGTGTCACGTTAGCGCCGCTGGCTGCATCATTCCTGGCGCGTCACTTTGACGCAAGCGTCAAGGCCCGGCGCGCGGAATTCACGCGCCGCCGCTCCTAGCCCCCCGGGGGGGGGAATAGGGGGCGAGGAGCGGCCTCCGATGCCGGAGTGAAACACTCCGGGTTTCACTCCGGCGTCAGCTTGTCTCCCGTTGGGAGAATTCCGCCCCACGTATTTTTTTTGAAAAAATATTGAAACAGCAAAGTGAAGGACCTGGAAATGTACAGCCACACACCAAGACTGGAATGGAGGGGCAGCACGTTGCGCAGTGGTTAGCACTGAGACTGCAGCACTGAGACCCAGGTCCAAATGCCGGCCCTGGGTCACTGTCTGTGGAGTTTGCACATTTTCACCTTGTCTGTGTGGGTTTGGTGCAGCACGGTAGCACAAGTGGATATCACTGTGGCTTCACAGCGCCAGGGCCCCAGGTTTGATTCCCCGCTGGGTCACTGTCTGTGCAGAGTCTGCACGTTTTCCCCGTGTCTGCGTGGGTTTCCTCCAGATGCTCCAGTTTCCTCCCAGTCCAAAGCAGGTTAGGTGGATTGGCCATGGTAAATTGGCCTTCGTGACCAAAAAAAGGTTAGGAGGGATTATTGGGTAACGGGGATAGGGTGGAAGTGTGGGCTTAAGTGGGTTGGTGCAGACCCGATGGGCCGAATGGCCTCCTTCTGCACTGTATTTTCTATGTTATGGTCTATGTTCACCCCCACAACCCACAGATGTGCAGCTTAGGTGGATTGGCCATGCTAAATTGCCCTTTAATTGGAAAACAATAAATAATTAATTGGGTACTCTAAATTTATAAAAAGACAGAAAAGTAGAAAGTTGACCTTTGAGGAAGGTCTAAACCCAAAAGAGCCTGGGTCAAAAGAATTATTCCAAATGTTCTCAACCAGTTATGGACGAAATTCAGAATTTATAACTGCAATATGTAAACACAGCGGGCATGATTCTGCGGGTCCGTTAGCCACGGGCCCAAATCCTGTAATGGCCACAAAAACACACGAGAGGTCAAAACGGATTTACAATGGTAAGTTCTTGGAACGCAATGTTCCCAGGCCTTCTCCGATGACATGCCCAGAAAGATCGAGAACCTGACTTGATTGAATTTGAATCCATTTCAATATCATTAGCGAGCTTATAGTCAAATCTTCAGGACTCATTGAATCTTCCCACCCACCAGCGTGATGTCACACAGGCGAGAATCACTACTATTGTTTTTAAATGGGAGCCAGATGCCATGACCTCCGGAAGAGGGGAATGGAGTTGAAAATCCCTCTCCACCTTGTTTCAGGGTGCACAAGGAGACTATATTCGCTGGTCTGTTGTGGAGGGTGGCAGATTTAAAGGTGTTTTGGGGGAGTGGTACTTTGGGAACGAGAGAGAGAGGGACATGTGGTGTTTAGGGTCCTCCTCCGGGATGGAGGTCACGGCTGCTGTGTGCTTTTCTGAAACCGTCGGCCTGTCTAGTTTAGAAAGTGTTCACAGCCCTGAATGATTCTGGGCAAACACTTAGATATAATGCAGTGGGGGCCCAGGAGTCTTAAGTCCAAAGGCATGACAGCAAAGAGATCTTGCGATGATACAGCCTGATTATAAATGGTGCCTATTAGTGTTGTCTGTCTCGGCTAGAGAGTAATTGTGCCCGCTAACATTTCTGAGAGTCGTGCTCACCAAGCTAATTGGCCATCATTAATTGAGTCTTAAGAAGAGAGATGTAAACTTAGGTATCAAGGTTTAAAGAGTGAGTCAGGGGATCAAGAGGGACCATGTGTGCATAATAGCCGGAACCCTGTGTCAGCCATAGAGGAAACAAAAGCTCTCAATGTATACCTAGGCATCCAGTTGACCCTGCCAATGAGGGATGGTCGACAATTGAAGCAGGTTGTCTGAATGTAGCTACTGAGGGAGTGAGCAACCAGAGGGAGGGCCACAGGCGACTGAATGAGCGAGGGCATTGACCGGGGTTGGTCAACCGATGAGACTGGAAGGCCAACAGAAAAGAGAGTGAGTGGTAGCTGCTGGAGAAGGTGAAGGAGTGACAGCTTCCAGGTTTGAGAGTACAAGGGGTGCTGGGAGGGTCTCAAGACAACTGGTTGGAGCACAAACCTGACTGTCTCTCTCTCCCGCATCCCTTGCAGAGTTTTGAGAGATCTCAGGATGGGGGTCAGTGAAACTGGCGATTTTGCTAAGAACTGCACTGGCATCACCTCTGAGAGGCCACGCCCAGGGAGAAACCAGCGGCAGGAGGCCGGGGGGGGGGGGGGGGGGGGGGGGGGGGGGGGGGTCACGGGTCAGGCTCAAAGGTCAGCAACAGTGCAGGCGATCAGGGGACTCAAAGACGAAAGCGAAGGGGACCAAATATTTACAGGATCCAGGTGTCCTCCATGAATATGTGTCACTGGAGACTCCACTTCACAAGTGAGACTGTGTGACACCTGTGCCACATACTTTCAAACCTGGCGCCACATGGAGGTGGAAGGCATCAGCACCTTATTGCCATGAACGTCACAGTAGCCCTCAACGTATTTGCCATTGGCTTGTTACATTGCTCACACTACGTTTCGGTATATTCTCAGAATACACATCAGAAGTGGAGATGCCTGTTGCTTTCCATGCCCTGTTGCGTGAAATTACTTGGCAGGCATATTCTGGAGGGCCTGGACCTAAAGGGCCTTGGCTGAGTTTTGGGTGGCACTGATATTGTCATATCACGCTGTTCTGCCTACTGCCCCTGAGAAGTGCTGGCATCAGGAAGGGAGGATTAAGACCCTGGTCACTCCCTGGGTCTTCTGGGTGAAAGGTCCCAGGATGTACTCCAGTGCATCCTCCTCCCTCCGATGCTTGTGGGTGCCAAGGTTACTCCATGGGACAAAGGGCAACTGGAGTGTTCTCCAGAAGCCTCAATGTCATCTGGCGCTGCCAGTCCTGGAGGCCCACCAGTGTCTGCACCATGGGTTGAACCCCTCAGCAATGGTCCTCTGTGTCTGCACCATGATTTTGAAACCCTCAGCCATGGTCTTCAGGGCCTGAACCATGCTTTGTAGTTTTCCTGTCATGGCTCTGACATCTTGTCCCAGGCTCTCCCCTGCAGCCGCCACCCTTGCAATGTTGACATTGGTGCCACGCAATGCAGGCAACATCTCCTGCAACAGAAGGCTTTGGGATTCCTCCATTCAGCCTTGCAGTTGCAGGAATGTCACTGACAACCCCTCCTGGTATTCTGGTACTCTGTCTTTGCATCTGCTGTAGCTGAGGGATGAACATATCCAGAGGTCCGGCACCTGGCTAGGGCACAGAGGGCACAGCAGTGTCCTGGGATCCAGTAGAACACTGACTTTCCCTGGGATGTTCCTGTCTCTACCTAATGTGCATCAGTTGCAGTGTGGTGCTCAGCAGAAAGTGACCCACAAGCCCGTCTTTTAAGGTTGCCCACCGAGGTGCTTGTCTCTGCGATGATGAATGCAGTGATTGTGTCATCCATGTGCTCCTCAGAGATCTCTTCCGAGGTGCTGTCAAGGATGGCTGGGGGGATTCCACTGCTTGTTGACAGGTCAGGATCTTCGACTGATGTACCTGCAAGACAAGGGACATGGTTTTAATGGCACGGTCAACAGTTTGGACCACAAATACATCAGTTGAAACTGGTCATCTGTATGAAGTCAGTGGCTCCTCATTTTTCTGTGACAGGCCAACCTGTGACGGCCTGCTCTTGCTCCTCCCCTGCGAGCTCCAAGACCCTTCCTTCAAACTTAGTCAGATCCTTAGTTTGGGCATTCCTCCACCTGATTTCTCTCTCTCCAGTAATGGGCTATAATCTCCTGCAATGACACAAAAGGAGATATTGTTAGCCACATGCCTGGTGTCAGAGGTTGAGGACAGCTGGTACGTGTGGGCACTTCCCTTAAGCAGGGAGGTGTTCTGATGAAGAATGCCAGGAGGGTGGGTGAGGTAGTGGTCTGAGGATGATGTTAGGGTGCTGGGAAGAACCTGCGAGTGCCAGAATGCAAGTCCAAGGTGATATACGGGAGGTTGATGGAAGGTTGATGGATGGATCAATTTCCAAGGGGAGACAGGGGACACTTATCTTTGCTGATCGTAGGAGGTCATTCAGCTTTTTTCTTCATTGAACTCCTGTCCACCTGGTCAGGCTGCTGGCAGTGGTCAGTGCTGCTATCAACTACATTCAAGGTCACTAGACGAATGAATAGTAACAATGAGCGGGATTTACTGACCAGCCCGCTGGGTGTTTTTCGGCAGAGGAAGCGGCCCACCAGCAGGATATACTACCAGTCCTGCCGTTGTCAATGGAATTTCTCGTTGACAGCAGCACTCGTCTCCGGGAAATCCGTGTGCCGATGTGGGACTAGAATTTCCTGCTGCCGTGAACAGTCGGTATATCCTGCCCATGGACTATAAAGCTGGGAAAATCATATCATATCCTCACTTAGTGAAAGGAAGTGAATGAAGGAACTTGCAATTTGACAGATGGCATATTACGCACCCTTTCTCAAGGTGAACTGCATGTTACAATTTATAAGAATAGACCACATTGATCAGGTTTTGCTGTACCAACGTCCACAAAAAGCAGGACAAATCTAATCCAGCCACCTAGCTCTCCATCGGTCTACTCTCAATCATCAAAGTGATGCAAGGTGTTGCCGACAGTCCTATCAAGCAGCACTTACTCAGCAATAACCTGCTCAATGCGCTCAGCTTGGATTCTGCCAGGGCCACTCATCTCCTAACCACATAGGGGCAGCACGGTAGCATAGTGGTTAGCACAGTTGCTTCACAGCTCCAGAGTCCCAGGTTCGATTCACGGCTGGGTCACTGTCTGTGCGTAGTCTGCACATTCTCCTCGTGTCTGTGTGGGTTTCCTCTGGGTGCTTCGGTTTCCTCCCACAGTCCAAAGATGTGCGGGTTAGGTGGATTGGCCATGCTAAATTGCCCTTGGTGTCCAAAAAGGTTAAGTGGGCGTTACTGGGTTACGGGCATAGGGTAGATATGTGGGCTCGGATAGGGTGCTCTTTGTAAGGGGCGGTGCAGACTCGATGGGCCGAATGGCCTCCTTCTGCACTGTAAATTCTAAGATCTATGATCATCTATGATCATTACAGCCTTGGCCCAAACATTTACAAAAGAACTGAATTCCATGTGTGAGGTGAAAGCAAATACCCTTGATATCAAGTCATCATTTGACCAAGTATTGTATCAAGTGGTCCTAGCAAAAATCAAGTCAATAGGAATCAAAGGGAAAACTCTCCACTGATTGAAGTCATATTTACCACAAAGAAAGATAATTTTGGTTGTTGGAAGTAAATCATCTCAGTCCTGGGATATCACTCCAGAAATTCGTCAGGATAGTGTCCTCGACCCAACAATCCTCAGCTGCTTCATCAATGACCACCCCTCCATCACAAATGAGGAACTGTCTGGAGTGACGGTCTTGTGGTGGAGTGGTAGCTACCTCTGCACCACAAGCTCTGGGTTCATCCCACTTCAGGACTTGATGACCAAGGAAGGTGCTCTCATAACGTGGTCAGACCAATTAATTATCAGCATGTAAATACTTTCCATATGCCTGACGGTAAAAGCGGAGAATTTCCTGATCAGCCATACTGCAGGATCCAATGGAACCACTGCTGTACTTTGCCAAATATAATCATCGACCAATCCAATGGAAGTCCATGGTCACCATAGTACCTGAGGGAGGAGGATCTGGGAATGCATCAGACAACAGAATTTTTGAAGAGACCCAGCCTTTATGAATTAAGACCCAGCCTTTATAAAGTACAAGAATAAAAGCAGTAGTTTTCAGTACGAGATGAACTTAAGGTTAGTGTACTGAAGCACTAGGTTCTTAACAATTGTGTGAAGATGAAAAAAGACTGGGTGAAAATGTCTGATTTCCATGGCCCCACCCTACTTCCCCAAAGTAGTTTGAAGTGCGGTTCAATTAGAATTCAGTAAGGCAACTTGTGATCCCTCTCTACATCCTCCCTGGTCAAACCCTCATCATGATGTTATGCTCCTGTTTAAAAATCAATCATTTTGCTAAGACATATAGTAGACAGCTGTACAGTTAAAATTGCTGAGTTTAATCAAGGAAAGAGAACATTTTACACTTTTATTGTAATTAAGACGTTTTACGGATTGCATCAGCTGTTTAAAAACATAATTTGCAAGACTAAAGTGTTATAAAGAAGCAGAATAAAGTATGAAAGAAAGCACATAATAATCTTTTTAAGAAAGGTTTACTTCTATACTCATCAAAAGGCAATTGTTTATGTATGAATGGATAATTAAGGTAGTGTGCATTTATTTTGAGTTGATTTGGCCTTATACCAAATTAATTTTGAGAGGCGACACTAACGTGATTAAGGTTTATAATTCTTAGCAGTCCTGTGTTGTCTTACAAAGTCATAACAAAACATGCTAATTTACACATTGTATACCTCTGCCTGTACTCCTAAAATTTTCTATTTTTGCAATCAATTCCAGTTACAAATTAATCAGTAATCAGATATGTGATTTTGTTCAATGACAAAATTTGGTTCCAAGATGTTGAAACATAAAATGGAGTTTTTAGAAACATTTTGCTAAACTGGATGCAAAGTAACAGTAACAAAATGCTCTATTGTACAGGGTAGAACTGCATGAATGAATTACAAGATGAAAAGTAATTTATTGAGTAAACCTGAGTTGGCCAATCTAGGAGAATACAAGTCTATAGATGTACGTCCTATTATGAGGATCCCAAACAGTAGCATATATAAAATCAATTGGAATTAATGCTATGCATTTCTTTTCGGTACAATGCATCGTGCTCGCAATTAATTATTGCAACCTAGCAAGACAATTAGCCAACAAAATGATTATTCTATGACACTGTGAAAGCTTTCATCGCTGCAAATATTGTAGTTTAGATACTACAAATCCTTGCTAAATAGTCTGAACGGTGGTAGTTTTGGTGGAAATTAAGTATTGCACATCAATTAATATGTGCAGAACCACAGTCACACTGCAATGTTTTCCTACAACATTAGCCATAATTGGCACTTGAATATGCAAATATTGGTGAGAGAGAACATAATCGCACAGCTGGGAACAGATGGAGGCCAGAAACAATAACCTTCGTTCTTTAGAAATACACAAAAACTGTAGAAATTCTCATATTCCTTCAGCTTTCTATATTGATTAGAACACCAATAATGAAGAAAAAAAAAGATCCAGAGGAGTAGCCCCCAGTAAAAAGTCAGCCCTTCAACAGATTTTTGAGGGAATCAATGTTAATTCAAAAATGACAGATGAGATGTGATCCACCCCTTTACCACCAAAGGTGAAAATTTACAACTTTTCCTCAACTTATTATTTAATAAGGTTAAAGAAATTGCTAAAAATGCACATTGGTTCTGATAACAATTAGAAGGAAAATATTCTTCTGGTAAGGATGCTTTTTCAACACCATCCCAATGACAAGAAATGCATGGGAAATTGTGTTTTTATCCTTTAGATACTGATTCACCTACTCTGAAATTACAGTATAATCAGTTTTTTCAGGTTTACCTTTTCTTTTCTTTTAATTACTACCACCAAGTGTTTTATACTTGATTGTATTATGTAGGCATTTTATAGACTCTGTAAAATAAACTTGTGGATTAGTAACATGCTCATCTCACACTGTTCCATAGAGATCTATAAAGAAAGGAAACAAGATTATCTAATGAGATATTCTTGAAGAAGGAATTATTAAAAAATAATAAACAAAATCGATATTTTCAGATCAGATGTGGATTTCGAGAAATGCAACACTTACTAGGACAGTACACTCCTTGGGCAGCAAGGTGGCACAGTGGGTTCGCCCTGCTGTCTCACGGCGCCGAGGTTCCAGGTTCGATCCCGGCTCTGGGTCACTGTCCGTGTGGAGTTTGCACAATCTCCCCGTGTCTGGGTGGGTTTCACCCCCACAACCCAAAGATGTGCAGGTTAGGTGGATTGGCCATGCTAAAATCTGGCCCTTAATTGGAAAAAATGAATTGGCTACTCTAAATTTATTTTTAAAAAAGACAGTACACTTTTCCTAGTTGACTAGAGAAATTTAGTACGGTTGAAATTAACATATAATGTACCTTACTAACCTAACTACATCTTAAAAGCCAAACAAGTCAGTTTTCCTCATTTTATATATAAAAGTTAATAAGGATCAACATGTTACTTTTTTTTATCCCTCCTTTGTGATATTTAGTGGCCAAAATGTCTGTATGCTGTTATTATCTGTTTTACCCATGACAACATTTGTTAACCAGGTGTAAAACTCCTAAATTACACTTATATTAGCTTAATGTTAAAAAACAGATTTACAACTGAACTGCTTCCATATAATTCAAGGTAAATCTTTCTAGGTTACAAAGAGAATCCTACTTTTAGAATATTCTAAAGTACTGTAAGTTCAGAGTAGATCAACTGATACTTAAAAGAGAAATATACATTTTCCATGCATTTCCTTTCATTATAATAGGGTTACAAATTGATCTGCAACACCTACACATTCATAAAAAAAGTTTGAGGTGATTCATTTTGGAAGGAATAACAGGAAGACAGAGTACTGGGCTATTGGTAAGATTCTTGGTAGTGTGGATGAGCAGAGAGATCTCAGTGTCCATGTACATAGATCCCTGAAAGTTGCCACCCAGGTTGAGAGGGTTGTTCAGAAGGTGTACGGTGTGTTAGCTTTTATTGGTAGAGGGATTGAGTTTCGGAGCCATGAGGTCATGTTGCAGTTGTACAAAACTCTGGTGCGGCCGCATTTGGAGTATTGCGTGCAGTTCTGGTCGCCGCATTATAGGAAGGATGTGGAAGCATTGGAAAGGGTGCAGAGGAGATTTACCAGGATGTTGCCTGGTATGGAGGGAAGATCTTATGAGGAAAGGCTGAGGGACTGAAGGCTGTTTTCGTTAGAGGGAAGAAGGTTAAGAGGTGACTTAATTGAGGCATACAAGATGATCAGAGGATTAGATAGGGTGGATAGTGAGAGCCTTTTTCCTCGGATGGTGATGTCTAGCACGAGGGGACATAGCTTTAAATTGAGGGGAGATAGATATAGGACAGATGTCAGAGGTAGGTTATTTACTCAGAGAGTAGTAGGGGCGTGGAATGCCCTGCCTGCAACAGTAGTGGACTCGCCAACACTACGGGCATTCAAATGGTCATTGGATAGACATATGGATGATAAGGGAATAGTGCAGATGGGCTTTAGAGGGGTTTCACAGATTGGCGCAACATCGAGGGCCTGTACTGCGCTGTAATGTTCTATGTTCTATAACAAATTAATTTTAACAGAGGTTTTAAACTGTTCAAAGCAGATCAATGCTGCTATCAAATCATTAAATCATACAATGGTGACACCATGGAGGAGGCCATTCTGCCCATTATGCATGTGTTGGCCCTCTGGAAGAGCAATTCACCTTGTGCAGCTCCCATTTTCCCACATAGTCCTGCATTTTTTTTACTTTTAAGACAATTGGCCCTGCATCCAATTCTCTTTAAAAGCCTCAGGTGAACCTTCTTCCACCACATGCTCAGTGTATTCCAGATCCTAACCACTCACTACGTACAAAAGGTTGTTCCTCAGGTCGCCATTGCTTCTTTGTCAATTGCTGTCAATCCGTGCCTTCTCCTTCTTGATCCTTTAACAAGTGGGAACCATTTCCCCCTACCTACTCTGTTCAGAGTCCCATGATTTTGAATTCTCTATCAAATCACCACTCTGTCTTTGCTTTTCCCAAGGAGAATAGGTACAACTTCTCTAATTTTCGGTGTAACTAAAGTTCTTCATCCCTGGAACTATTCTCAGGAATCTTCGTTCACCCTCTCCATATCCTTCCAAAAGTGTGGCAATTTAGCATGGCCAATCCACCTACTCTGCACATTTTTGGGTTGTGGGGGCGAAACCCACGCAGACACGGGGAGAATGTGCAAAATCCACATGGACAGTGACCCAGAGCCAGGATCGAACACCTGGGACCTCCGCGCCGTGAGGCGGTTGTACCCTTTCTTTTTGATTGTCTCTCTGCATTACTCCAATCAAAGTGAATTACTTCATAATTCTCTGCATTTAATTTCATCACTTGTCACTTGTCCACACATTCCACCAACCTGTGCCATTTTGACATTCTACACAATCCTCCTCATGGTTCACAACGGTTCCAAGTTTGATTCTATCTGTAAATTTTTAAATTGCATCATGCACATCGAGGGTCTGGATCATTGACATGTAGCAAGTTGAGCAGAAATCCTAACATCAATCTCAGGGGAATTCCACTACAAACCTTCTTCCAGTCCAACCATTGATTACTTCGCTCTGCTTTTTGTTACACACCCTGGGCGAAATTCTCCCAAAACGGGAGAAATCGTCAAACTGCCGTAAAACCCGGGCGGGTTTTACGGCATCGCGCCCCTTCCCGACGGGGGACCGATTCTGGTCCCCCGTCGGGGCTAGCAGCCCGACGTCGGAGGCTCCGACAAGTCGGGCTTAACGAAAATCGTTAAGCCCGCTTGTCGGATTTAGCGCCGGCTGACGCGTCATATGACGTCAGCCGCGCATGCGCAGGTGGGAAGACTCCACCCGCGCATGCGCGGGTGACGTCATCGCGTTTTTGCGCGAAACCCGCGCATGCGCGGTCCGGGTTGCGCCTCAGCCGCCCCGCGTATTGATACTGCGGGGCGGCGAAAGGACAAATAGTGCGCGGGCATCGGGCCAGCTGCCCGCGATCGGTGGGCACCGATCGCGGGCCCATGGCACCCTTGGCACGGCCGTGGTACTGCCGTGCCAATCGGTGCCATGGTTATTTTTTTCCAGGTGGTCACGACGTTTTTACGAACGGCAGGACCAGGTGTGTTTGCCGTTCGTAAAAAGGTCGTAAAGGGCTGGGACTTCGGCTCTTCTAACAGCTGTGAATCGCTGCCGGCCGTAAAAAAACGGCGGCAGCGATTCGTGTCGGGATTTCGGCGGGGGGGTGGGAGAATAGCGGGAGGGCGTCAAAAAAGTCGGGAAGGCCCTCCCGCTATTCTCCCACCCGTCGTGGGGGGGGGAGAATTTCGCCCCCTATCTTTTTCATCCATATTGCTGCTGTCCCATTCATTCAGTTATAACTTTATTCACAAGTCTGTTATGTGGCATCACATCATTGGATTTACTCTCACCAACACTCTCTCTATTACCTCATCAAAAACTCAAACAAATTATTTAAACATGATTTTCTCTACAGAGACCTCAGAACTCCAAGCCTCTGACTTCAGCTGCCGTGCCTATCTCAACCTTGGCAAGTAAGCAGGGGTGGGGAATGAAACATTTTAAATAGATGCAAATTATCCCAAACTCTTCTTAATGCTATGCTGTCCAAAATCTAGCAATGATGTGTAATAATGCAGAATATACATCTATATATGTAGAATTACAAAAAGATACATAAAACACAAGCTTAACAAACTAAAGAAAATAGCTGAATTGTTGGCAATCTCATTGAGCTGAACTAAATAACTGTAAAATTATAAACTTAATAAGTATCATATGAAATAGAACAAAAATAGAAAGAAACACAATGAAAGGCTAAATGTATAGCATCAGGATACATCTGGTATCTTTCTACTATACAATGGATTACTTATCATACAGAATATAATAGGCACAACCCCAACTTACTGACATGACATGCTTTATCACAGCAGTGAAAAAATTCCAGCAGTAAACTAATAAGGAGGCAAAAGAAGGTAGCATAGTGATAATGTTCCTGGTCTAGTCACATCGCAGTTTCCTCTACTGTGGCTGGGTCAAAATCCCGGAACTCCCTGCATGTATACCTACACCACATGGACTGCAACGGTTCACAAAAGCAGCTCACCACCACCTCGAAAGGTGGCCTTGCTAGTGAAGCCCACATCCCTTGAATGAATAATGCTCAGTTGGTTAGACAGCTGGTTTGTGATGCAGAGCGATTGGCCATCAGTGCAGGTTCAATTCCCATACTGGCTGAGGTTATTCATTACGGACCCCCTTCTGAACCTTGCCCCTTACCTGAGGTGTGGTGATCCTCAGGTTAAATCAACACCATTCAGCTCTCCCCCTCAAAGAGGAAAGCAGTCTATGGTCATCTGGGACTATGGTGACTTTAATTCTACCTGTACTTTTGATTACCTGTAAAAGATTCAAAATCACTTTACATGTTTTGGTTTAACCATTACGACTTTATACACAAAATATTTTTCCTGGTGTTGTTTGGATTGGATTGGATTTGTTTATTGTTTAGCACACTGGGCTAAATCGCTGGCTTTTAAAGCAGACCAAGGCAGGCCAGCAGCATGGTACAATTCTCGTACCAGCATCCCCGAACAGGCGCCGGAATGTGGCGACTAGGGGCTTTTCACAGTAACTTCATTTTCCTACTCGTGACAATAAGCGATTTTCATTTCATTCGTGTACCGTACAGTGAAAAGTATTTTTCTGTGAGCAGCTCAACAGATCATTAAGTACATGGGAACAAAAGAAAATACATAATAAGGCAACTTAAGGTGTACAATGTATCTACATAAGCACTAGCATCGAGTGAAGCATACAGGGTGTAGAGTTAATGAGGTCAGTTCATAAGAGGGCCATTTAGGAGTCTGGTAACAGCGGGGAAGCTGTTTTTGAGTCTGTTCGTGCGTGTTCTCAGACTTCTGTATCTCCTGCCCGATGGAAGAAGTTGGAAGAGTGAGTAAGCCGGGTGGGAGGGATCTTTGATTATGCTGCCCACTTTCCCCAGGTAGCGGGAGGTGTAAATGGAGTCAATGGATGGGACGTGGGTTTGTGTGATGGACTGGGCGGTGTTCACGACTCTCTGAAGTTTCTTGTGTTCCTGGGCCGAGCAGTTGCCATACCAGGCTCTGATGCAGCCAGCTAGGATGCTTTCTATGGTGCATCTGTAAAGGTTGGTGAGGATTAATATGGACTAACCAAATTTCCTTAGTTTCCTGAGGAGGTATAGGCGCTGTTGTACTTTCTTGGTGGTAGCGTCGACGTGGGTGGACCAGGACAGATTTCCGGAGATGTGTACCCCTAGGAATTTGAAACTTCTAACCATCTCCACGTTGGCCCCGTTGATGCTGACAGGGGTGTCTACAGTACTTTGCTTCCAGAAGTCAATGGCCAATTGTTGTTCAATTTTGTTTCTTTGACATTTTTTTAAAATTCTGGCATCTTGTTTGATTTTACTGGAAAATCGGTTTGGCTCAGTGGTAGCAATATTGCTTCTTCAATGGTCCAGAATTTACAGCAACTGGCCAATAATAACGGCTCCTGCCATTCGCTGACTTGCTTGTTTATTTTCCATGAAGTTTTACAAGCCAGGTGGCTGTGAGTGGGAAATCTACAGGACTCCTGGGGCTTGGGAGAACAGACTGAGTATGGTCTGGTAGCAGAGATATAGATAGTCAGAAAAATCGGTAATAGGCAGTGCAGGAGCTGAATTTGGAAGTGTAAGTGAGAATAGTGAATTTCATGCCACATCGGGCACAGAAAGGTAACGAGAGAAAAAAAGATGAAATAAGAGAGAAAAAAAGTTAGAAATTAAAAAATATATATATTTACATTTTTTAAAGGTCTCCAACAATTAATAGAACATAGAACATGGGACATATAGTGCAGAAGGAGGCTATTTGGCCCATCGAGTCTGCACCCACCCAGTTAAGCCCTCACTTCCACCCTATCCCCGTAACCCAATAACCCCTCCTATCCTTTTTGGTCACTAAGGGCAATTTATCACGACCAATGCACCTAAACTGCACGTCTTTGGACTGTGGGAGGAAACCGGAGCACCCGGAGGAAACCCACACATCACGGGTAGAACGTGCAGACTCCGCACAGACAGCGGGGAATCAAACCTGGGACCCTGCCGCTGTGCTACTGTGCTGCCCAAGGCTCACTGCTACTTTGATGAAAAAGTTATTTTCATCCTCTTCCCATTTGTAAGCTTTTGCAAGTTTCTTGCACTATCTCATGTACTGCAGTGCTCCCTAGTGTCTGAAGGTTGTCATTGTACCCCATAACTTCCACTTTTGCAATAGACACATATATACCAGCAACAGACCAACCTATATTTAACAGCTTCAGAACAAACTCCTGCTGAAATTCAGTGTTATAGGTTACTTAATTTTATAATTCTTCCGACTTTTAAAAAAATATGTGGAACAATATAATAAGGGAAGTGGAAAAAGGGCAAATGATGTTGACCTGCGGAGCTCTGATTCTAAGGTGTTCTGTGTGCCTGTGTCCCAGTGAGCTGACATTGTCTAATTACACAAGGTCAGATCATTACTGTACATTGATAGCACTCTCACTGTATGTCTTCTCACTTTCTGGAATGCAAGGAATCCAGAAATACTGTACGTAATATTGCACCTCAGATTTCATCAAAATCATGAATGAGGGCAGAAAGGATCCATTTAATGGTCAGATTCTAGAGTAGGCAGTCCAGACAGGGAAAGCAAGTAGAATTGTAATGATGGAATGATGGGCAATGTTTGTGTGTTGGGTGGACTGTTACAAGGTGCTGAAACATGGATTACATATCAGAAGCAGGAATGCACATTGAATTTATTTCAAATGCATTGTTTGAAAAAGATCTGTGGAATCCATTGGCAGTATAGAGTCCCCAACATGGAAATACTCCAAGGTATCATGACAATGGTCAAATGACCTTGACCATGATGGCTAGGCCACGTTCTTAGAATCGATGCTGGTCATTTATCAAAAGATGCACTGTATGGAGAGCTTGATGGTGCCAGTAGTATCAGCAATTGCACTGTTAGTCAATTGCATTGTTGAGTAAATTGCATTGTTAAAGACAGGTGATAAGCATTGGCTCACCTATAAATAGACACACGATTTGTTAATTGAGTTTTACTGATTTGCTCAAGAGTATAAATGGAGAGAGCTGTAGGGGATTTCCCGACCTGACTGTCTACCCCTGGAGAAGGAGCATGTGGTGTCCGCAGGCATCAAGGCCTTCTGTGTTTGGTTGGCACCGCAGGGTCTGCAGTGCTTTATCGACCCTTTTAATCACATTTTGGTTTGATGTTCTCGTTTCATTTGCAATTTGTTTTTGTTTGAGGCAATATCCGTTATAAGGACTGCCCCTTTTACTTTGTCCTTCAGTTTAGTCAATTTAGTGTAATTGTTTTCTGTCAAAATAATAGGACACAGCTGGAACAGTGGAGTGTCGGAGGCACTGACAAGAGTCTGTCACTCTGAGTTGTCTTAAGAATAAACCTGCTAAGCTAAAAAATTAACTTTACACTCCTTCTTTCACCAGAGACAATTATTGGACATAACAAGTAACCCTAACCCAAAACCAAAATACAAATGAGATATAATTTCATGCCAGATCGTTCCCAGCTTTTGAAGCCAATCTACACATGGGCATAGCACTTGATGCTGAAGTCTCCACACCAGAGCATGGAAATTTGGAGAATCGAGTCTTTGGATTGCCACAGAAAAGAACCATCACAAAATGGAGAATAAGGCTGTCACCCCTGCAACAGCAAATTACCACCTATGATGTCCCATTGCAAAAGACAGTATCTTGGACTCCTGGACTACAACCTTATCTGAAGACTTGCAACAGGTGAGCAGAAGATATAAATCATTGGGACAATGTGAAACTGAAGAAAAATAGGTAGCTCTTTCTATCTAAGGAATGGCACCAAGCTTGGACTAGAAACATCCATGGCAATGTGGAATAAATGATAGTATGCACTTGTGCCATGACAGAAGCCGAAGGCTCTTCCCTTTGAAAATGAAAATTGCTTATTGTCACAAGTAGGCTTCAAATGAAGTTATTGTGAAAAGCCCATAGTCGCCACATTCCGGTGCCTGTTCGGGGAGGCTGGTACGGGAATTGAACCCGCGCTGCTGGCCTGCCTTGGTCTGCTTTTTTAAAAGCCAGCTCTTTAGCCCTGTGCTAAACCAACCCCTTGCTGGCTGCTTTCCGGATCCCTCAACCACCATCTTCTCAAGGACAGCTAGGGAAGGGCAAAATATGTTGGCCTAGCTAGCGAAGCCCACATCTGTAAATGAATAAAACCAAACACGATAACTACTTGATGGATCTCCTGATTATCAGTCCACAATTGTAACTTATCATCTACACATCTACTTGTAGGAAGTCTACCACATAAAATTTCAAAGTTTCACAGCTGTTCCTGGACACAAATTGACCTCCAAATCTGGTTTCAGGTGTTGCAGATTTGGCTGAGAGTTACTTTTAGTTATTTCAGTGAATGCTGGAAGGTTTCCTGAGAAAGGTGCAGATATAAGACCTTGGCATAATGTTCTGTTTAAAGTACAATCCCACTGGGCTGGCATCTCTCAGAAATGGGCCTGTTGCGTAGTCTCCAAGTGTTTAAATGCTACATTAATCCTAAAGAGGTTTGGAGAAAGCCTCAAAGTCCTGTCATGAGTAGTTTCAGATGCTTAATTTTTCAATGCTGGATTGTTTCTCACGGCAGAAAACTTACGCTATGTTCAGTTTCAGCATATTGCTGCTGATTATTTTAGCAATGCAATGCTTGGGGAAGAAAGGCAATCCATTAAAGATGGCTTCTGAAAAATACTGCTCCTGCCAGTTAGAGAGGCATTTCTCAAAATTTGGTTGTGGGTTACCTGCCCAACATTTCAGGGAAAATACTATTTGTTGTAGAAGAAACTGAAGATGTGAAGAACAACTTATTTTACATTGAGAAAACCTTGAAATGTCACTGGAACAGAGAAGAGACATTTTTAACAAAACAAAGATGGAGAGAACAGTTGTAAAGGCACAATCCAATACTGTAAAGTAAAAGAGAGAAAATGAAAGGCACGAAAAATGAATGGGAATGGGAATAAAATAGACAGTGGAAGAAATGTAAAACTATAGCTCTGAGCATTAGAAACGGGTCAACAATCTCTGCATATTTTTAAAAGTATTATTGTAAAAGTAAATATTTTCACTGTGAATCTATTGCTTAGTTACTGGGGCCTGAATTCTCTGGGGCTGGGATTCCCTGTTCCCGTGGCAGTGCACCCCAGTCCACGGGTTTGCCAGCAGTGTGGGAAAATCCCATTGACAAGTGCAGTAGTAGAGAATCCCGCCGCCAGCGAATGGAGCATTGTTGGGAAACACGTGGTGAGGGGACCCAGGCAAAACAAGCCCCTAGATGTAATTGAACAATTAGAAGAAAGCTTACAATTACCTGCCTACCCTCATCAACTGCAGACAAAGAACTTTGCCTCTGAATACCAGAAAGTAGCTGTTCAACTGACTACAGTTGCAGGTTGAGTTACCATCGCCTAGTTTTTGGACTAGACGTCAAAGGTTTTCTGTGGATTTTCAGTCAACGAAAAACATACCAACAATTTGCTTTCCATATGAAGATCCAGTTTTTCTACTGATATTTGTGCCTTTGATATAAGGTTATTCGGATTAATAAAGTTTTAAAATAACCTTTCAGTTAGCAATATAAGAAGTCATGATCCCACCCCCTTTGGATCTAGATTCAATAGAAGAGGGTCCACCACTGAGCAGATGCTACTGCTAGTGTTGTCAATCCAGAATGGGGATAAGAAAGTGTTAACAAATTTAGTTCAGTAACTAAAACACAGAACAAATATGAATTTCAATAAAGGAAAATGAAATCTTTCTAGTTGCCAAAGTTTGTGACAAAGCTCTGTCAAGATGTACATTGGAAAATAAAGCTGGAGTGGTTTATTCAATCTTAACTTTAGTATTGCAACTGTTTGATAAGCATTTCAGCACTGAAACCCATGATAACCTCTTCCCCATGTAGCACATTTACTGAGATCAAAGGCAATATTTTACCATCTGTTGTGAGAAGTCGAAAATTCTCATCAACTCATGGGAGTCCATTGGCCAACCAAAATGGAGTAGGTTCATTCTGGAAGGCACTGAACACATCGAGAGACATTGTCAAGAATATGCAAAAGTGAAGTTAAGGCATCAGAGAGAGCACACAAACCTCCCAAAATCTCATTTCCCCGACTCGCCAAGTACCTCCTACTCAGTGGGTGGCACAGTCTGCAAATCACACATTGGACTTATCAGACATCTCGGACATCATCGGGCCAGAGTGGAAGCAAGTCACCTTCGACCCTGAGGAAATTCCTAAGAAAAAGAGAAGATTTTCTCCCCACACATACCTGTTGTGTAACTTTAACCTCCTCCTTTTCACTGTATAATTGTTGATATGAGGTTATTTTGTGTTTGCCCAAAGTCTGTTTATTACGTTCCACAACATCGTCTTGCAATCTTCCTTTTGGTTGCAATTTCCTGTCACAAGGGATCATAGGGTTCTTGGAGTGTTTCATACTATGTGTGCTCATATCACTACAGGTTGACTCGCGCTCCAAGAACTGCTGATATTCTTTCTGATATTGATCATTCAAATTTTCATAGTCATGGTCTTCGTTGGAATCTTTATTATTCTCTTGGTTATCCTTGGGCACTTTTTCTGTGATTTTGTCCGTTCTGGTTTTCCTATCATTTTGCAGATTACTCTGAATGGTATCAGTGTAAAATCTAGGCGAATCAACTGATTCACAATCTTGGGTGCTACCTTCACTCTTGCAGTCAGAAGGAAGTCTTTTCCTTTCGGGTTGTTTTTCGACATTATCACTTTCTCTCAAACTAAATTTAACATCTTGAGGTTTATCTGTTTGCCTTTTCTGTTTCAATAGGTCAAGATGCTCATATTCAGAATTATCAAACTTTTCACAGTCATCTTCAGTGTGACATGTATTCCTCCCATGGTTATGCTGGGGTACTCCTTCTGTGATTTTATCAGTTCTGGTTATCCTGTGGTTTTGAAAATTGCTCATAATGGTTTCATTATAAAATCCAGGAGAACGGTGTGAATCCTGTTCCTCTTGTGTACTAGTTTCATATTTATTATACGGAGAAGGTGGTCTTTTTCTTTTCGGTTGTTTACCCACATTATTATCGTTTTCTCTCAAACTAAATATAACTCCATGATCTTTACTTGTTTGCATTTTTTGTTCCGATATGTCTTGATGTTCATAATCATGGTATCTGCTAACAGTTTTCTCCAACAGTTCATTTGACTCTTGGAGCAAGTTTCCCAGCGAATCATTAATATGTGAGTTGTGTTTCTGTTTAGGCATAAGGATCTCTGCTCCTGTTCTTGTTTTTCTCCAATCGGGATTATATCGCAGGTTGGCGTATCTGTCACTGCCACTGCACTGTTGTCTGCAAGAATTTTTTTAAAAGTTCAATTGTAGCATAAAAAAATGTTGACCAAGTAGCCAAAAAATAAAGAAAACATCCTATTGGTTAGTCTACCTCAGTTTAGAACCAAATGTGTCTTCCACAGAGCAGTGTAACACCAAATGTGGAACAAAAGATTGAGTGGGAAACTACTATCCCATTGCATCACTGTAGATTAGGGCTATCACGTATCCTTAATTTCATCCATTGAACCTAGATCTCCTCATTTGTAGTAATAGGAAGGAGGCACTGGAAAACACATTTACTTATGATTTTAAATACTGTTAATTAAAGACAGATTTTGCACTGGGCCAATTTATACAACAGCTCACATTTCATAGAATCACAGAATCATAGAATCCCTACAGTGCAGAAGGAGGCCATTCGATCCATGGAGTCTGCAATGACTCTCTGAAAGAGCACCCTCCCCCACCCTATCTCTGCAATCCCACCTAACCTTTGGACACCAAGGGGCAATTTAGCATGGCCAATCCACCTAACTAGTACATCTTTGGACTGCAGGAGGAAAGTCATACAGACACAGGAAGAACGGACAAACTCCACATAGACAGTCACCCAAGAGCAGAATCAAACCCTTGTCTTTGGTGCTGGTAGGCAGCAGAGCTAATCACTGTTCCACCGATGGAACAAGATGGAAAAAGTGAAGTTGTATGGGGTTCAGGGTGTACTAGCTAGATGGATAAAGAACTGGCTGGGCAAGAGGAGACAGAGAGTAGTGGTGGAAGGGAGTGTCTCAAAATGGAGAAAGGTGACTAGTGGTGTTCCACAGGGATCCGTGCTCGGACCACTGTTGTTTGTGATATACATAAATGATCTGGATGATGGTATAAGTGGTCTGATGAGCAAGTTTGCAGATGATATTAAGATTGGTGGAGTTGCAGATAGCGAGGCGGACTGTCAGAGAATACAGCAAAATATAGATAGATTGTAGAGTTGGGCAGAGAAATGGCAGATGGAGTTCAATCCAGGCAAATGCGAGGTCATGCATTTTGGAAGATCTAACTCCAGAGTGGACTATATGGTCAATGGAAGAGTCCTGGGGAAAGTTGATGTAGAGAGAGATCTGGGAGTTCAGGTCCATTGTACCCTGAAGGTGGCAACGCAGGTCGATAGAGTGGTCAAGAAGGCATACAGCATGCTTATCTTTGTCGGACGGGGTATTGATTACAAGAGTCGGCAGGTCATGTTACAGTTGTATCGGACTTTGGTTAGGCCACATTTGGAATACTGCGTGCAGTTCTGGTCGCCACATTACCAGAAGGATGTGGATGCTTTAGAGAGAGTGCAGAGGAGGTTCACCAGGATGTTGCCTGGTATGGAGGGTGCTAGCTATGAAGAAAGGTTGAGTAGATTAGGATTGTTTTCATTGGAAAGACGGAAGTTGAGGGGAGACCTGATTGAGGTCTACAAAATTCTGAGAGGAATGGACAGGGTGGATAGCAACAAGCTTTTTCCAAGAGTGGGGGTGTCAATTACAAGGGGTTACGATTTCAAGGTGAGAGGGGAAAAGTTTAAGGGAGATGTGCATGGAAAGTTTTTTACGCAGAGGGTGGTGGGTGCCTGGAATGCTTTGCCAGCAGAGGTGGTAGAGGCGGGCACGATAGCATCATTTAAGATGCATCTGGACAGATATATGAACGGGTGGGGAACAGAGAGAAGTAGACCTTGGAAAATAGGCAACAGGTTTAGATAATGGATCTGGATCGCGCAGGCTGGGAGGGCCGAAGGGCCTGTTCCATGGCTGTAATTTTCTTTGTTCTTTGTTCACTGCTAATTTATAAAAACTCTCATCATGTGAAATGCTGTAAGATATTATTTTGCAACAAGGAAAATTGAACACTGACCACAAAGTGAGGAAATTTATGAATAAGCAGAAAGATTTTTGAAAATAGACTTTTGAAAGTGGGGAGAATGGTAGCAAGAGAAAGTGGTTTTGGAAAAGAATTCCAGAGAACAAAGCATCAACAATCTGCATTTGATGATGGATTAAGGGGGCAGAGACCAAGGGCATGGAATTAGAGGCAACCTATTGGTTTGAATTGGAATATGGTTTATCGGGAGGAGATAGAGTGTAGGGATAATACAAATGTATTCAAATTGGCAGCAAGTGATGTGTAGTGTCCCCAAGGGATCTAATCTGATTGGGAACATAGCTTGTCACTCTATTTAGAAATTATTTGGATGAAGATATAGAGAGCTGTCTATCTAAGTTTTCTGATGGCAGTTAGGCGGTGCCATAAATACTGTAAGCAGGGGCAGGAAGTTACAAAAGTATACAAATAGCTTAAGTGAGTGGAGAAAAAAATTGTGAAACGGAGTTTATTGCATGAAGTTGTGAGATCATCCACTTGGACCTAAGACATATAGATCAGGGTATTTTCAAAATTAAAACTGTGGATCAGCAGAGTGACTCAGGAGACCAAATCATAGAAATCACTAAAAGCTGGCAGACAGGTATAAATAATAATTTGAAAGGCTAATAGAATGTCGATCTTTATCTTAAAAGGGCTGGAATGACAAAAGGTGTAGAAGTTATGTTACAGTTGCACAGAGTTCTGGTTCAATCCTGTCCGGAGTACGGCACTCAGTTGAGGGTACTGCCCTGCAAGAAGCATATGTTGGCCACAGAGTGTGTACAACACAGAGTCACCAGAATAACAGCAGGGCTAGAGAATTAAATTAGGGAGAGGATGCACATACTTGGCTTGTATTCACTTGAATGCAGAAGATCAGGAATAATCTAGCTGAAATGTTAAGATAATAAACAAATTTGACAGAGTAGATAAATTAACAGTTTTCTCTGGTGTAAACTGGTTAAGAACAAAAGAGTTCAAAATTTAAATTTGAAACCCATAATTACAGTTAGACCTTTCAAAGGTGATGTCAGAAAGAACATCACAGGAAATGTCATGGAAATCTGAAAATCTCTTCACTGACAAACATTTGTTATGAGGGGAATGGAAATATCTTAAATAGTCATTTGGTAGTACAAAACTTTATTTTGCTGAACAAAAAAACATTTTTGTCAAAGTTTTTTGTCTTGCACTCATTAGTATAATTTGCAAGAATATCAAATATAAAGGGAACAATAATTGATACAGTATGAGAAGTGAATGTTGATTGGTTAGCAAGTGGACTCTTATTGGTAGAGGCATTGTCATGGAGAATGCACCAGTTGATGTTGACTGACAGTTAACTGCCAAGAAGTGTTTGAAATTTAAACCAGGCAGCTTGACTCTGATGGCCAAGGCATTTCCCTGAGCAAGGAACCAG
The DNA here is from genome assembly GCF_902713615.1 of Scyliorhinus canicula. NCBI lineage: Eukaryota > Metazoa > Chordata > Chondrichthyes > Carcharhiniformes > Scyliorhinidae > Scyliorhinus > Scyliorhinus canicula. The sequence goes on from NC_052164.1 coordinate 78,096,921, forward strand.
AAAATGCCTGTCACTTATTTTATCTAGCTGAAACAGGAGCAATTTATATATATGTTATTTCTGTCCACAAAGAACTGTGTATTAATATATGTAGCTTCCAGTACACGCAAGCGCACCAGACTATGAGCCCAACTAACAATCTTAAATTGGTTGCCATCGTAATTCTTAGCACACTTAAGATTATTCAGCAAATGTTCTTGAATCACAGAATCACGTCTAATATTGGACACTGTTTTGGATTTTACAAGCATGGCCTAGTTAGGTAAGGTCTGTACTTTCACCTGTTGTGAAAAGTGTCTGGAATGTGTTGTCTGAAATGATTCACCCGTATTTGGCATGTACAACCTATGTACCTAACATTAAACTGCCACTGGAATTCATATACCCCATTACTCATTTGTGAGATAAGCAGAAAAGAACTTATTTTCAATTTCCATGAGAAATGTGTATTTGATGGAATGACAGCTATCCCTTGCATGTCTCTGATATGTGGGTGATGTGTTTACTGTATTTAAATCTGCAGCTGAAAGTAATCATTTCCTTACATGTTTTAATGGATTCCATCCTGTGCTCAAATTCATCTTTGAAATAGAGTAGCCAAATGAACTCTGTTTCCTCAATGTACTAGTCGTGAAATCCGCGAGCCATTAAAATCAGCCTTTTCTGCAACCTCGTGAATAGGACCCAAGCCATTTGCTCACCATGCAAGCTTCATGCTAAAATAGGTCGGATTAAAGGCATCTTGGCTACCCTGATCAGATCATTTCATGCTGTATTTCCTGCAAGCTCATGGACCGGCCTGTGGTGGTCACCTTTGACACTACAAAGTACTTGATCTGCCTCACATTACCCTGGAAGGGCAAGTTATCTCAAAAATTTTAGCAACAGATGAAGCTAGCTTTTTCATGTTGTTGCTGGCTGTTTCTTGCTGCTACTATGCAGTAGCAATACGAGTGGAATTCACCAGAACAGGATGCTACCACGAAACCAAAAAGACATTCTGCTTATCACACAAATGAGTTATGCAATATATTGATTTCAGTGTCAGTGTGATACCAGTTACGTAAGGCATAAGTCCCAAAGACTGGCGGGTCGTATCAAATAGCACGTATCAAATACAGAAGATGGCACCAGAGCGAGGCGACTCTCCCCAACAGATCCACTTTTTACTTAACTTGTACTCGTTCAAATCTTTTAAAATTTAATTCTAAGACTCTTTTATTCCCTTTTCTTCCCATGTCCTTAATGATCTGTTGAGCTGCGCGCACTGTACCTCGGTACACGTGACAATAAACAAATCCAAATCCAGATTGAACAACCTTTGCTGAATAATTCTCAGTGTATCAAGAAATATGCAGACAACCAATTTAAGATCATCAGATGGGCTTGCAAGTAGCCCATGTAGATGTAGCTTGCATGTACTGGAAGCTACATATATTGATACATAGGGACAGTTCTTCGCAGACAGTAAGAACATATACACACATTGTGCCTGTTTCAGTTAAACAAAATAAATGACAGTCATTCGCTGGTTAATAAATACCAATCAGGGTCACGTTACCTGATTTCAATTTCAAACTATGCTTGGCAGATTAACTGTCAGACACCATCAATTGGTGAATTCCCTTTGGCGATGCCTCGACAAATCAGAGTCCACTTGCCAATTGATCAGCACTCTCTTCTCATACAGTATAAATTCTTGTTCCCTATATATTTGATCTTTTTTGTGAATTGTCCTGATGGTGGCAAGACAAAAATGAAAGACATTTTTTTTCAGCAATATTTAAATACCTCAAAATTGAAATTGATAGCCTTCAGGGAAGGGTATTGAGAGTTACCTATCCAAGGCATGTATGTAGATCTAAGTGACACAATAGGCTTGGGGCTGAATGGGCTTCCCCTACTCCTGTGTTCCTAGAAAATGAGATACAGATGAGTAGAGTGTTCAGGCTAGAACATATGAAATAGATTTTGCTCAGGCATATCCAATCACATTTGATACTATTTAAGAAAGTCTTGGGGAAAAATGTTCTCTCAAAATTAGAACCCAGTTTACCGCTATATTGTACTTGGGAAAGCAATTTAACAGCAATTCAGAGCAATATGCGGATGGAGCTAGGAGAAGTGAGCGTGATGGCAGTGTGGGACTTTGTGCAGGAGAGGAGGCAGGCTGCAGTGTTCTGGATTAACTCAACTCTATGTTGGGTGTTGATGTGGAGGATATTTGAGAAATTGATCCTGACGTTGTCAAGGCATTGATTAACATTTCAGGAGCAAGTTACGTGATGCAAATACTGCTCATGGAAAACAAATGTGATAAATGATCACTTTTTCACAATGCCTTCACTTTCACTGTTAATGGCTAGTACTAGGGGTTCTGCATCATATTTCAGTGCATCACAGTGTCAGAGGTGCAATTTAAAGATAACAGGAGATAAGCCTTGCAGGCAGGAGTCCACACCAGTCCCAGACACACAGTGTAGGGTTGAATATATGTTTTCAATTTGAAAAGCCTTCATCATTAGGGTCTGAATTTTGGATTTATCTATGTCGCATGACTATAAGTTCGAAAATTTCTATTGTGAACAGCAAACACCAAGACTTTAAAATTCTGCTTTAAGGGCGGCATGGTGGAGCAGTGGTTAGCACTGCTGTCTCACGGTGTCGAAGACCTGTGTTTAATCTCGGCCCCGGGCCACTGTCCTTGTGGAGTCACACTTTTTCCCTGTGTCTGCGTGGGTCTCACCCCCACAACCCAAAGATGTTCAGGGTAGGTGGATTGACCATATTAAATTGCCTCTTAATTGGAGAGGGGGAAAAAAAAATCTGCTTTGAGAAACTGGTCAAGCAAATGCTCTGTGAGTTCAAATAACATTCACGTGTCCCCCATTTTCAGAGACGTTAAAATATTTAATGCAGATGGGTCAGCATCCCTTAAAAGAGCAAATCTATCTGGAATGTCTTTGCTAAGTTTAAATGGTAATATTCACAAGCAATTCAAGACTTTTGACGTTTTTTTTCTCAAACATACAATGTTAATTAACAAAATGACAAACAGCAACACACTTATTAAATAGTTGATTAAGTATTTAATATTTAAATTGGTGTTACTTTTAAAGGATTTGATTTCAAACTCGTTTGTGGGCTGATAAATCTAATTAATAACTAGGTATATTTGGCTAAGTAAGATTAAATGAGCATTAAATCACAACAAAATGTGTGGCTGCAAACAAGCAAATTTAAAACAAATGAACAATAATTCTAACTGGAAACCAAATGTTTAATAACATGTTTCATTCGCATATTCAAAGTGCAATGAGTCCCAATTATTGAAAATGTTAACCTAAGTGCATAGACTGTAATTATCATTAACTGTTCCAATTCAACCCCTTCAGCAGTGTTGTCAGGTTGTTACCTATTAAATGGATATTTTGTTTTATTTGATGTGATCATGATGAGCACCACTAATGTAGTCCATTAACCTACCGAAATGTTATTGCGTACGGATTTGAACCCCATTAGTCACTCAGGAATTTGAATCACTTGCCCAGCATCTGTTGTCTACTTGGAAACAAAAGTGTTGTGTATCTATTGTTTGCATAACCTTCTATTCGACTCAGAACAAAAAGATTTACATTTATTTCATGATAGACTATGAAGGAGTACTTCACAGTCGTGTTTCCACACAGCAACTTGGGTCACAGTGAACAATGCGACTCATTTGAATATGATGCAGCACAACGCAGACAGGGAGAAATCGTAAGGCTGGCGTCAAAACGGCCGTAAAGGGCTTGGAATTCGGCCCATCGGCCAGCTGAGAATCGCTGCTGGCCGTAAAAAAATGGCGGCAGCGATTCGTGTCGGGAGTTGGGCGTGGGGGGGGGGGAGAATAGCGGGAGGGCGTCGGACTAGCGTGGCCATAAAAATTTACGACCCCCGCTATTCTCCGCACCGTCGTGAGTGCGGAGAATTGCGCCCCACATCTTTTAAAACAGGCAACAGACCCATTAATATTTAAAAGAGAGCCAGGTTAATGGGTCACATGGGGCAATTAGAATTCTGATGGACAATAATCAAGTCATTTACTTAAAGAGAAGTGGTATGTAACTTCATAAAACCTCCTCAAAGTGTTGTTAAAAGGGCTCATCCAAACCGTTACTCATTTTTTTCTCATTCAAATGTTGACTGTATGTTGCAAATTGCCTCGATTTTGCTGCTTTTATTTAAGATTTTCAGCAGTAATGCTTTTCCACATTACGCCTTCTGTACTGCAGACTATGTTGAACCTTTTAGACCCAGAAAATGATGTTTGTGCTATTCAGCACTTAATTGTGAATTACTTAACGTTTCTGGCAAATAAAAGTGTAGGTTTGTTAATCACCAATATTGCTGGCTTCTGTCATCGGAACAAACTGTGTCCCAAAAAACCCTCACAGCAGGCTGAACAATGGTCTGGCACAAGCAAAAACAAGCTTGAGCAGCAGTTGATTTCATTAATGAACTATGGGTGGGGTTCTCCCAATGGGCAGCTAAGTACCGATGCTGGAGTAAAAACGGGAGTGTTCTACTCCGGCGTCGGCGCAGTTCCGGGACCCCATTCTGCGGCCCACAGGGGGCTAGGACGACGCTGGAGAGGCCTACGCCACCCCAGCTGCCGATCCCGGCCTGAACCCGGCGCCGGGTCCGCGCATGCACCGATCCCCGGTCCGCGTCAGGGTGGGTCCGCGCATGCACTGTTGAGCCGGCGCCAACTAGTGCATGCGCAGTGGCCTTCTTACCCGCGGCGGTCCCAATGCCAAAAGGTGCAGGGCTACAGGGGCCAGAATGGAGGAAAGATGGCCGCGGGGCAGAGAGGCCAGCCCGCCAATCGGTGGGCCCCAATCGCAGGCCAGGCCACTAGGGAGGCCCCCCCGCGGGAGGGCCGGGCGAATCATGCCACGCCGCCCTGGCACCCCGCCGGAATTCTCCCCCCCCCCCCGTTATTCCCGGCAACTGCCAATTCTCCGGCCCAGATGGGCCAAGCGGCCTGACGACCCCGACCGGTTCACGCCGGCGGCAACCACACCTGGTCGCTGCCGGCGTGAACATCGCGTGACAGGTAAGTGTGGGGCCTGTGGGGGGCGGAGAGAGGATCGAGCACCACGGGCGTGCCCATCAGATGTCTGGCCCGCGATCGGTGCCCACCAATCGTCGGGCCAGCGTCTCTAAGAGACGCACTCTTTTCCCTCCGCCGCCCCGCAAGATCAAGCCGCCGTGTCTTGCGGGGCAGCGGAGGGGAAGACGGCAACCGCCCATGCGCGGGTTGGAGCCAGCCAACCTGCGCATGCACAGCTGACGTCACTTAGGCGGCGCCGGCAGCGCCATTCTCTGCGCGCCGCTTTGACGCAAGCGTCAAGGCCCGGCGCTCAAGATTCGCGCAACGCCGCTCCTAGTCCCCCCCAGAGGGGAGGGGGGAGGGGGGCACGAGGAGCAGCCTCCGATACCGGAGTGAAACACTCCGGGCTTCACTCCGGCGTCGGCTGTTTCTCTCCGTTTCGGAGAATCGTGCCCAGTGAGTGTGTAGTATGGTGTATATGGATTTCAGTAAAGGTTCCCCACGGTAGGTTATTGCAGAAAATACGGAGGCATGGGATTCAGGGTGATTTCGCAATTTTGATCAGAAATTGGCTCGCAGTAAGAAGACAGAGGGCGGTGGTTGATGTGAAATGTTCAGCATGGAGTTCAGTTACGAGTGGTGTACCAGAAGGATCTGTTTTGGGGCCACTGCTGTTTGTTATTTTTATAAATGACCTGGAGGAGGGTGTAGAAGGATGGCTGAGTAAATTTGTGGATGACACTAAAGTCGGTGGAGTTGTGGACAGTGTGGAAGGATGTTGCAGGTTACAGAGGGACATAGAAAATCTGCAGAGCTGGGCTGAGAAGTGGCAAATGAAGTTTAATGCAGAAAAGTGTGAGGTGATTCATTTTGGAAGGCGTAACAAGAATACAGAGTACTGGACTAATGGTAGGATTCTTGGTAGTGTGGATGAGCAGAGAGATCTCAGTGTCCATGTACATAGATCCTTGAAAATTGCGACCCAGGTTGATAGGGTTGTTAAGAAGGCGTACGGTGTGTTAGCTTTTATTGGTAGAGGGATTGCGTTTCAGAGCCATGAGGTCATGTTGCAGCTGTACAAAACTCTGGTGCAGCCATATTTGGAGTATTTTGTGCAGTTCTGGTCGCCGCATTATAGGAAGGATGTGGAAGCATTGGAAAGGGTACAGAGGAGATTTACCAGGATGTTGCCTGGTATGGAGGGAAGATCTTATGAGGAAAGGCTGAGGGACTTGAGGCTGTTTTCGTTAAAGAGAAGATTAAGAGGTGACTTAATTGAGGCATACAAGATGATCAGAGGATTAGATAGGGTGGACAGTTAGAGCCTTTTTCCTCAGATGGTGATGGCTAGCACGAGGGGACATAGCTTTAAATTGAGGGGAGATAGATATAGGACAGATGTCAGAGGTAGGTTCTTTACTCAGAGAGTAGTAAGGGCGTGGAATGCCTTGCCTGCAACAGCAGTGAACTCCCCAACATTCAGGGCATTTAAATGGTCATTGGATAAACATATAGATGATAATGAAATAGTGTAGATGGGCTTTAGATTGGTTTCACAGGTCGGCGCAACATCGAGGGCCAAAGGATCTGTACTGTGCTGTAATGTTCTATTGTTCTATTGTCTATTAGTTTCAGGAACATCACACACAATCCGTGATTGGACTGCTAAGCAACCTCTTTGAATTACATTTTGATTTCCTATCTCTGTTGTTTTTGTAGGCCAAGAAAAATAGTGAAATGCCAGCCATGGAATTGAGAAAGCTAGTACCTCAAATATATGAGAAGACAAAATGAATATGGATGAAGTGGAACATCATTGTACTGTGTCCAGCATTGTATAGTGGAAGAGAGTCCTGTAGATTCTATCAATCATCCCAGTGGCACTGGGCAGCTTTGTTGCACTGCTGTTCTTGGATCATTACGATATATTGCTCCTCCTGAGTAAATCATCAATGTATATTCTCTCCACAGACAGAAAATCTTCTGATAGCATAAAGATTTAAAAAGAAAATCAGCCACATTTCTAACTGCAAACCAGTGATCCATGGTGAAATGTTGATGTTTGTCGTCAATGGATGAGGATAGGATAGAGCTCAGCTATGTGCCGATCACAATCGAATAGCCTCCCATACTATCTAAACAATATAACCCCCGATTGAGAAATTGAAACACTGTATAATGCCAGAGGGTGAATTGGTCAGCATTTTCAGATGGTAATAATTTAGATAAACTTGTCTAGAGGAGCAAAAAGCTGAAGAAAAACAGCTCCCCAAACAACAAGATTATACTAATAGAAAAAAACAAGAATTATAGACAAAGACTGAACAAAATAGACATTGGCGAATATGGTGTAAAAACTGTAGAACTGTTTCCATGCTTACGAAGGTGTACATCCAGCAAAGGAGAACATGAGAGAAGTGAAAGATCTATTGCTTTCGGCAGAATATTTTGATAAACTGTGGAAGCCAATCTGGAGGAGGATAGATGGGTCATGGGATATGAAAGAAATGTGTGAGCCCAATGTCCAAACATTGTAAACAATGTAGAGTGTTAGAACTAAGAGGCAGCTCAGAAGTCGTGAGCAGAAGTGTTTTGTATGCGCCATGTAAGGAAAATGCTGGGTGCAAGCCTGGAGGATAAGGTGACTGACCTAAAATAACGAGAAGTGCTAATGTAAAGTACAGGCCAAGGTATGATAAAGGATAGTTTGCAGCAGGGGAGATGGATTAAGTTCGCTGTGCCTGAATCGTGTGACATTAAGGTGAATGGCAACTTGAATGAGGTAACAACAAGACCTACTGGTGCCAATGAAAGAGTCAATACCTAGAATCATAAAAACGTACAGCTCACAAGGAGTCCCATCATGCTATGCTGGCTCTAAAGTCATGCTTAGTTCCACATCCCTGATTTTTGTCCATAACTCTAAGTTCCTTATCCTCAACTCCCTTTTAAAAATGTCAATGGGGTCAACCCGCATTTCCTTTTCGAGTAGATCATTTCAGATCCCAAAAACTGAAAACATTTCACCTTATCTTCTCTCTACATCTTTTATCCAATCATTTCAAATTTATGTTCTATGATTATTGGCCCATCCAGCAGAGGGAATAGTTTTACCCTGTCTACCTTTATCAAAACATATCACTTTGAAAACCTCCATTAATATGTCCTTCAATGAAGTCATAACTTTTCAACCTCAGCTTATTATTGAAGGCCCCTTCCTTTGTAGCATCTTGATAAACTCTGCCTTTGGATTTGGATTTTGTTTATTGTCACGTGTACCGAGGTACAGTGAAAAGTATTTTTCTGCGAGCAGCTCCACAGATCATCAAGTACATGAAAAGAAAAGGAAATAAAAGAAAATACATAATAGGGCAACACAAGGTACACAATGTAACTGCATAAACACCGGCATCGGGTGAAGCACACAGTGATGTAGTGTTAATAAGGTCAGTCCATAAGAGGATTGTTTAGGAGTCTGGTATTCTGGAAAAGTAGCACCAAGAAAAGTGCCATCACAGGAAAATCGGCGGAATCGGGGAGATAAAAGAGCACAAAAAAAAGCGAGACTGAGATTGGAGCTGGAAGATAAAAGTGCTTGAGAAAGAACTAGATTGAGAGTGGAGCCAAGATGATAAAAGAACGGGCGGAAGAGTGAGAATAAGAGTGGAGGCGGGAGGATAAAGCCACGAGACAGAGCGAGACTGAGAGAGATGCCAGGAGGCTAAAAGAGCACAAGAAAGAGGCAGACTGCGAGCAGAGTCAGTTTGGAATTTGAAAGCTCCTGAGGCAACATCAAGATTCAAAAGTGACGTGGGGCAAGTGGAAGCATCTGATTTGGTGAGTACTGTCAGATAAATATATACTACTTTTACAGGTTTTAAGGGATGTATTCTGCAGTAAAAAAACCAAGGAAGAAGGGTTCTGGAGAAATTGATATTATTTGATTTTAAGTAACTTCCAAAAGGATTAATATAAAGGGGTAAGTCATGGCAAGGGAGCTCAAAGCTATGTTGTGTTTCTCCTGCTCTATGTGGGAAGTTGGGAACATTCCCAGTTCCTGGGGTCTGTCTATAAGTGTGCAGGAAGTGTCGCTTGCTGCAGCTTCTGGAAGCACGGGCTTTGAAGCTGGAGTGGCGAATGGGAACACTGTGGAGCATCTGCAAGGTGGAGAGTATTGTAGATAGGATGTATAGAGAGTTTGTCACACCGCAGGCTAAGAGGTGGCGCAGAGTGGTTAGCACTGATGCCTCACAGCTCCAGGGTCCAGGATTTAATTCCGGCCTTGGGTGATTGTGTGGAGTTTGCAGTTTCTCCCCGTGTCTGCGTGAATTTCCTCCGGGTGCTCTGGTTTCCTCCCACAGTCCAAATATGTGCAGGTTAGGTGGATTGGCCATGCTAAATTGCCCCTTAGTTCGGTAGGGTTACTGGGTTACGGGGATAGGGTGGGGGTGTGGGCTTAAGTAGCGCACTCTTTCCAAGGGCTGATGCAGATTTGATGGGCCAAATGGCCTCCTTCTGTACTGTAAATTCAACGATATGACTCTGCAGGTAGGACGGGAATGGCGAACCACCAGGTAGAGCAAGATGATTAGACAGGCAGTGCAGGAATTAACAGTGGCCATTCTCCTGCAACAGACATACTGCTTTGTGATACTGTTGGAGGGAATGGCTTCTCAGGGGGAAACAACAACAGCTAAATTCAATGCATCATGGTTGGATCAGCTGCACAGGGGAGGGGTAAGAAGTGTGGCAATGTAATAGTTATAAGGGATTCAATTATAAAAGGAATAGATACACATTTCTGTGGCTGCAAACAAGACTCCAGGATGATATGTTGCCTCCCTGGTGCTTGGGTCAAGGATGTCTCAGAGTGGTTACAGGACATTCTGCAGGTGGAGAGTGAACAGTCCGTGGTCATGGTACACGTTTATACAAACAACATAGGTAAAAAAAGGGACGAGGTCCTAAAAGAATATATGGAGTTAGAAAGTAAATTTAAAAGTAGCACCTCAAAGGTAGTGATCGCAGAATTACTACCGGTGACATGTGCTGGTCAGAGCAGAAATAGCAGGGTATATCAGCTGAATACGTGGCTGATGAGACGGTGCGAGGGGAGGATTTCAGATTCCTGAGAGATTCCAGAGTACAAGAGTAAGCTTGCGAGGAACATTAACACTGATTATAAAGCTTCCATACATGTATGAAGGGGGAAAGATTGGTAAAGACAGATGTAGGCCCCTCACAGTCAGAAACAGGGAAATTTATAATGGGGAACAAATAAATGACTAAATACACACTTTGGTTCTGTCTTCACATTCTTTTCATTGTCTAATTTATTTATTTTTATTTTGAAATTCTAGTTGTTTAAGTTTACCAAGGGTTTAAGACATGGCAGGAGATCCCAGACCCGTGTCATGCTCCTCGTGTGCGATGTGGGAGCTCAGGGACACGTCCACTGTCCCTGGCTCCTTCACGTGCAAGAAGTGTGTTCAGTTGCAGCTCTTGTTAGACCGCTTGACGGCTCTGGAGCTGCGGATGGACTCACTTTGGAGCATCCGCGATGCTGAGGAGGTCGTGGATAGCACGTTTAGCGAGTTGGTCACACCGCAGGTGAAGGTTACTGAGGGAGATAGAAAATGGGTGACCAAAAGAAAGAGCAAGAGTAGGAAGGCAGTGCAGGTGTCCCCTGCGGTCATCTCCCTGCAAAACAGATATACCGCTTTGGATACTGTTGAGGGAGATGGCTCACCAGGGGAAGGCAGCAGCAGCCAGGTTCATGGCACCGTGGCTGGCTCTGCTGCACAGCAGGGCAGGAAGAAAAATGGCAGGGCTATAGTGATAGGGGACTCGATCGTAAGGGGAATAGACAGGCGGTTCTGTGGACGCAATCGAGACTCCAGAATGGTATGTTGCCTCCCTGGTGCAAGGGTCAAGGGTGTCTCGGAGCGGCTGCAGGACATTCTGGGGGGGGAGGGTGAACAGCCAGCTGTCGTGGTGCACATAGGCACCAACGATATAGGTAAAAAACGGGATGAGGTCCTACAAGCGGAATTCAGGGAGTTAGGAGTTAAACTAAAAAGTAGGACCTCAAAGGTAGTAATCTCAGGATTGCTACCAGTGCCATGAGCTAGTCAGAGTAGGAATGTCAGGATAGATAGGGTGAATGCGTGGCTCGAGAGATGGTGCAAGAGGGAGGGATTCAAATTCCTGGGGCATTGGGACCGCTTCTGGGGGAGGTGGGACCAGTACAAACCGGACGGTCTGCACTTGGGCAGGACTGGAACCGATGTCCTAGGGGGGGTGTTTTCTAGAGCTGCTGGGGAGGGTTTAAACTAATGTGGCAGGGGGATGGGAACCAATGCTGGAAGTTGGAAGGTAGTAAAACAGGGACAGAAACAAAAGGAAGTAAGGGGAAAAGTGCAAGGCAGAGAAGACATAGTCAGAAATCCATAAGGGCGACAGTACAAGGTACAGTGACTGAGGGGAGCACAGTGAATAGGCCCAGTAATAACAAAAGGAATAAAACTGGAGATGTTAAGATTCAAAACAGAGGTAAAAAAACCCAACATAAGTGTACTTTACCTGAATGCTCGTAGTATTCGGAATAAAGTAAATGAGTTGGTGGCACAAATCATCGTAAATGACTATGATTTAGTGGCCATTACTGAAACATGGTTAAAGGATGGTCACGACTGGGAGTTAAATATCCGAGGGTATCAAACTATTCGGAAGGACAGAGTGGATGGTAAGGGAGGTGGTGTTGCTCTGTTATTTAAGGATGAAATCCGGGCAATAGTAAGGGATGACATCGGTGCTATGGAGGATAAGGTTGAATCCATTTGGGTGGAAATCAGGAATAGTAAGGCGAAAAAGTCACTGATAGGAGTAGTCTATCGGCCACCAAATAGTAACGAGATGGTGGGGCAGGCAATAAACAAAGAAATAACTGATGCATGTAGAAATGGTACAGCAGTTATCATGGGGGATTTTAATCTACATGTCGATTGGTTTAACCAGGTCGGTCAAGGCAACCGTGAGGAGGAGTTTATAGAATGTATCCGCGATAGTTTCCTAGAACAGTATGTAATGGAACCTACGAGGGAACAAGCGGTCCTAGATCTTGTCCTGTGTAATGAGACAGGATTGATTCATGATCTCATAGTTAGGGATCCTCTCGGAAGGAGCGATCACAATATGGTGGAATTTAAAATACAGATGGAGGGTGAGAAAGTAAAATCAAATACTAGTGTTTTGTGTTTAAACAAAGGAGATTACAAGGGGATGAGAGAAGAACTAGCTAAGGTAGACTGGGAGCTAAGACTTTATGGTGGAACAGTTGAGGAACAGTGGAGAACCTTCCAAGCGATTTTTCACAGTGCTCAGCAAAGGTTTATACCAACAAAAAGGAAGGACGGAAGAAAGAGGGAAAATCGACCATGGATATCTAAGGAAATAAGGGAGAGTATCAAATTGAAGGAAAAAGCATATAAAGTGGCAAAGATTGCTGGGAGATTAGAGGACTGGGAAATCTTTAGGGGGCAACAGAAAGCTACTAAAAAAGCTATAAAGAAGAGTAAGATAGAGTATGAGAGTAAACTTGCTCAGAATATAAAAACAGACAGTAAAAGTATTTACAAATATATAAGACAAAAAAGAGTGGCTAAGGTAAATATTGGTCCTTTAGAGGATGAGAAGGGAGTTTTAATAATGGGAAATGAGGAAATGGCTGAGGAACTGAACAGGTTTTTTGGGTCGGTCTTCACAGTGGAAGACACAAATAACATGCCAGCGACTGATAGAAATGAGGCTATGACAGGTAAGGACCTTGAGAGGATTGTTATCACTAAGGAGGGAGTGATGGGCAAGCTAATGGGGCTAAAGGTAGACAAGTCTCCTGGCCCTGATGGAATGCATCCCAGAGTGCTAAAAGAGATGGCTAGGGAAATTGCAGATGCACTAGTGATAATTTACCGAAATTCACTAGACTCTGGGGTGGTCCCGGTGGATTGGAAATTAGCAAACGTGACGCCACTGTTTAAAAAAGGAGGTAGGCAGAAAGCAGGAAATTATAGGCCAGTGAGTTTAACTTCGGTAATAGGGAAGATGCTGGAATCTATCATCAAGGAAGAAATTGCGAGGCATCTGGATAGAAATTGTCCCATTGGGCAGACGCAGCATGGGTTCGTTAAAGGCAGGTCATGCCTAACTAATTTAGTGGAATTTTTTGAGGACATTACCAGTGCAGTAGATAACGGGGAGCCGATGGATGTGGTATATCTGGATTTCCAGAAAGCCTTTGACAAGGTGCCACACAAAAGGTTGCTGCATAAGATAAAGATGCATGGCATTAAGGGTAAAGTAGTAGCATGGATAGAGGATTGGTTAATTAATAGAAAGCAAAGAGTTGGGATAAATGGGTGTTTCTCTGGTTGGCAATCAGTAGCTAGTGGTGTCCCTCAGGGATCCGTGTTGGGCCCACAATTGTTCACAATTTACATTGATGATTTGGAGTTGGGGACCAAGGGCAATGTGTCCAAGTTTGCAGATGACACTAAGATGAGTGGCAAAGCGAAAAGTGCAGAGGATACTGGAAGTCTGCAGAGGGATTTGGATAGGTTAAGTGAATGGGCTCGGGTCTGGCAGATGGAATACAATGTTGACAAATGTGAGGTTATCCATTTTGGTAGGAATAACAGCAAACGGGATTATTATTTAAACGATAAAATATTAAAGCATGCCGCTGTTCAGAGAGACTTGGGTGTGCTAGTGCATGAGTCACAGAAGGTTGGTTTACAAGTGCAACAGGTGATTAAGAAGGCAAATGGAATTTTGTCCTTCATTGCTAGAGGGATGGAGTTTAAGACTAGGGAGGTTATGTTGCAATTGTATAAGGTGTTAGTGCGGCTACACCTGGAGTATTGTGTTCAGTTTTGGTCTCCTTACTTGAGAAAGGACGTACTGGCGCTGGAGGGTGTGCAGAGGAGATTCACTAGGTTAATCCCAGAGCTGAAGGGGTTGGATTATGAGGAGAGGTTGAGTAGACTGGGACTGTACTCGTTGGAATTTAGAAGGATGAGGGGGGATCTTATAGAAACATTTAAAATTATGAAGGGAATAGATAGGATAGATGCGGGCAGGTTGTTTCCACTGGCGGGTGACAGCAGAACTAGGGGGCATAGCCTCAAAATAAGGGGAAGTAGATTTAGGACTGAGTTTAGGAGGAACTTCTTCACCCAAAGGGTTGTGAATCTATGGAATTCCTTGCCCAGTGAAGCAGTTGAGGCTCCTTCATTACATGTTTTTAAGGTAAAGATAGATAGTTTTTTGAAGAATAAAGGGATTAAGGGTTATGGTGTTCGGGCCGGAAAGTGGAGCTGAGTCCACAAAAGATCAGCCATGATCTAATTGAATGGCGGAGCAGGCTCGAGGGGCCAGATGGCGTACTCCTGCTCCTAGTTCTTATGTTCTTATGTTCTTATGTTCACAAAGGAGGACACACATAACATCCCAGAAATGTTGGAGAACACTGTTTAGTGAGAGGGAGAAACTGAAGGAAATCAGTATTAGTAGGGGAATAGTATTGGGGAAATCCCCACGGCCTGATAATCTATAACCCAGGGTACTGAAGGAAGTGGCCCTAGAAATAGTGGATGCAGTGATGGTCATCTTCCAAGATATTAAAGACTCTGGAACTGTTCCTGCAGATTGGAGGGTAGCCAGTATAATCCCACTATTTAAAAAAAGGAGTAGAGAGAAAACAGGGAATCACATACCAGTCAGCCTGATGTCAGTAGAGGGGAAAATGTTCGAGTCCATTATAAAAGATTTAATACCAGAGCATTTGGAAATCAGTGGCAGGATCAGACAGAGTCAGCATGGATTTCAGAAAGGGAAATCTTGCTTGACAAATCCACTGGATTCTTTGAAGATGTAATTTGTAGAGTTATGAGGGGGAGCCAGTGGATGTAGTTTATTTGGACTTTCAGAAGGTGTTCAAGAGTCCCGCATGTAAAATTAAAGCACATGGGTTTGGGGGTGGTTTATTGAGGTGGATAGAAATAGTGGATGCAGTGATGGTCATCTTCCTGGCAGACAGGAAACAAAGTGTCGAAATAAACCGATCTTTTTCCAAATGGCGGGCGGTGTCTAGAGTGGTATTACAGGGATCAGTGCTAGGACCCCAACTATTCACACTGTACATTAATGATTTAGATGACGGAATTAAATGCAATATCTACAAATTTGCAGATGACACAAAGCTGGGTTGCAGGGTGAGCTGTGAGGAGGATGCAGAGATGCTTCAGTATGATTTGGACAATTTGCGTGAGTGGGAAAATACATGGCAGCTGCAGTATAATGTGGATAAATGTGAGTTTATCCATTTTGGAATCAAAAACAGGAAGGCAGATTATTACCTGAATAGCTATAAATTGAGAGGAGAGAATGTTCAATGAGACTTGGATATCCTTGTACACCAGTCATTGAAAGTAAGCATGCAGGTGCAGCAGGTGGTAAAGGCAAATGTTATGTTGGCCTTCATAGCAAGAGGATTTGCGTACAGGAGCAGGGATGTCTTGCTGCAATTATATAGGGCCTTGGTGAGACCTCACCTGGAATATTGTGTACAGTTTTGGTCTTCTTATCTGAGGAAGGATTCTCTTGCTGTCGTGGGAGTGGAGCAAAGGTTTACCAGACTAATTCCTGAGGTGGCGAGACTGATGCATGAGGAGAGATTGAGTCGGTTAGGATTATATTTGCTGGAGATAAGAAGAATGAGGGGGGAATCCCATAAACCTATCAAATCCAATCGGACTAGAGAGCTTAGATGCAGGAAGGTTGTTCCCCATGGCGGGGGAGTGAAGAACTAAGGGTTACTAACTAAGGATACGGGGTAAACCATTTAGGACTGAGATGAGGAGAGATTTCTTCACCTGGAGAATAGTGAGCCTGTAGAATTTGCTATCACAGAAAACAGCTGAGGCCAAAACATTATATGTTTTCAAGAAGGAGATAGGTATAGAATCATAGAATTATTATAGAATCATTGAATTTACAGTACAAAGGAGGTCATTCGGCCAATCGAGTCTGCGCTGGCCCTGGGAAAGTGCACCCTACTTAAGCACATGCCTCCACCCTATCCCCATAACCCAGGAACCCACCTAACCTTTTGGACACTAAGGGGCAATTTGGCACAGCCAATCCTCCTAATCTGCACATCTTTAGACTGTGGGAAGAAACCAGATCACCCGGAGGAAACCCACAGACACGGGGAGAAAGTGCAAACTGCACAGTCACCCGAGGCCGGAATTGAACCCGGGACCTTGGAGCTGTAAGGCAGCAGTGCTAACCACTGTGCCACCCTCTTGGGCTAAAGGAATCAAGGGATATGGAGAGAAGCCGGGAACAGGTTACTGAAATGGATAATCAGCGACCATCATCATGAATGTTGGAGGAGGCTCGAAGGGCCAAATGGCTCCTCCTGCTCCTAATTTCTATGTTTCTATGAATTGTTCAGCTGAGGCCCAACCAATAATGCAGGAGCACAGAAGAGAAATTTGGGAAAGGTGGCCAGGGAGGTAAAAAGATGTTCAACTACATTTTCAAAGTTAATAATTACCTTGTAATGTCATTGTTTTTGTTTTCAGGTTCGGTCTTGCCTCTATCCTGCTCATCTTCAGCCTCTGTTTCCTCCAGGCTGTTATAGACATTCCATCCTTCCTCCTGCCCGTTCTCTGCACCAAATTCACTGTCTTCTAAAGTTACCATCTCTTCATTATCCTGAATGTGATGCTGCAGTTCCAGTTGATATTGCCTCTCTTGAATTAAGCTGTCAGAATCACACTCCAATGAGTCATATAAACTCAAGTGAAAATCCTCTTCTTCGTCCAGTGGAAATGGTCCCTCTGGCACCTCTTTCAGTTGGGTGCCAGCTCCTGGGTTAAGCAACTTTCTCCTCTGCATGCCATTCATATTTATCTCCATTGTTAAAATATGCAAGATGTTAAAAAAGTTTAAGTGTTCATTGTGCAGATACGGTACTAGTTTGCATAAAAGAACTAGGTCTGCTGTCTTGTATAAATAGGAAAGTCAGATGTATCGGAAATTCATGTTCTGCAGAACTCGACAACCATATGGTTTAACTGTGCTTGTATCATATTTATTCAACAGCTAAAAGGGAAAATAATAAACCATTAGTGTATTAGAAAATTAAAATAAAGGCTTTGTATCTATTTAATATGGTGGAAGCTCTTTTTTTGAAATATTTTGTCAAATTTGACTTCAGCAGAATAGAGAACTTTACATTTCAAAGTTTCTCCAGTTTGGACACAAGTATTCAGCATACAAAGCTTTTTTTTCATAATATATAAAAGAATAACAGTAACCGGCATAAAACACATGACATGATATTTTCAATCATAGGATCCAATATCTATCAGTTCTGGTGTAGGTTATACTGAAATGTTAACTTGTCTGTTCTCTCCATGGATAAGAACTGACTTATGAAATATTTCCAGCATTTTCTGATTTTATATCATGGTTTACAATTTGAGCTGAGCTGATTTTTTTTATGGCTAGGCCATTACCCATCCCTAATTTCCCTTGAACTGCTGTAGTCCATGTGGTGTAGGTACATCCACAGTGCTGTTAGGAAGTGATTTTGACCATCGACCAAATTGAGGTGACTGATCAAATGTGAATCAGAGGAAAAATCCTTCATCCAATGGTTGTGAGAATGTGGACTATGCCTTCCCAAAAAGCCATTGGTGCAAAGTTGATTGAGGACCCTAAACGCGAGATCCAAGAATCTCTACAGTGCAGGAGACAATTCAGCCCATTGTGTCGACACCTAACCTCCGAAAGGGCACTCTACCTAGGCCCACTCCCTTGCCCTTTCCAAGTAACCGCACACAACCTGCACATCCTTGGACTGTGGAAGGAAACCGGAGCACCAGGATGAAACCAACGTAGACATGGGGAGGTGGAAATTCCACACAGTCACCCAAGGCTGGAATCTAACTCGGGTCCCTGCCGCTGTGAGGCAACAATAATAACCACTGCCATTTACTTATTTGGGAAGCAAGAGCATTAGAGGATGGTTAGATTCCAAGAACTGACATATCTTATTAAAGAACTTGACAACCATATGGTTTAATTGTGCTTGTATCCTATTTATTCAACCGCTAAAAGGGGAAATAATTAACCATTTGTGTATTAGAAAATTAAAATAAAGGCTTTGTATCTATTTAATATGGTGGAAGCTCTTTTTGTGAAATATTTTCAAATATTGTGAAATGGCAAATTTGACTTATTAAACTTGCTGTGTTCACATCATTATCACTAGCCTTCACTTAGGACATCAATATAGAGTTCAGAAGAAGTCATATTCGACTTAAAATGTTAACTCCATTTCTCGCTCTACAAATGTTACCAGACAAACTGAGTATTTCAAGCACTTTATGTTTTTATTTCAGATTTACAGCATCCACAGTATTTTCCTTTTGTCATTACACGTTAACTGCTATAAGAGACTTCCGACCAACATTTATTGGGAGAAAAACTGAAGTAAAGCAAAACACAACTGTTCATGCCACTTTTAAAGTATCTCTCAAATGTTTTGATATATTTATGTGGCAGCCATGGCAGTTGCATGCATGGGTTCAATTCCTATGCCAGGCACTGAAGTACAAAAAATATAGTTTACCACTCCAAGGAAGGCAGTACTCAGGGAGTGCTGCATTGATCGGGATACCATAATTTAAACAAAGTGCGAACCAAAAACTGTTTGATTTTAACAAGTAGATGTGAAAGATACATTCTCACTCTTTGAACAAGAGCAGTGATGTCTTGGTCAACATTTATCCTCTAATCAACAACAGAAAACAAACGGCGGAAATTACCGCCTGTGCACGCCGACAGGATATTCTGGTCCCTCTGGTTTCCCAGTTACGAGGGGCGGATTCAACGGGAAATCTCGTTGACAGCAGCGGGACCAGAAGATCCCGCTGGCGGGCCGTCTCCAAAAATCACGCAGTGGGTTGCGCAGAAAATTCCGCCGCAAATATCTGATCATTATCACATAACTGTTTGTGAGAACTGGCTGTATGCAAATTGGCTCCTACATTCAGAAGAATGCATTCGGCTGTAGAGCACTTTGGAAAGTTTTGTCGTGTGAAAGGCACTATACCTGTATAAGTGCAACTCTTTTTTTTAAACACTAAAGTTGACTCATCTTCTGAAGTCAGACAGAACAACTTGTCACGGGTTTGGAAGTGAAAGTCCATGTTGCCCCCAAGCATCAAAAAGAACGAATAGACGCAAGAGATAATTTCTAAGATACAGTTCCAAGGCTTCCTCTCGTTTCACCCAACTGTACAGGAAATGTTGGGAGTGACTTGGAAACGCCAGGGAACTTTCTCAAAGCACTTGAGGACGTATCTGGGAGGTTTGGTGACATTTCTGAACCAGAAGTGAGCAGGTTGGGCACCCGTCCTGCAGCAATTGCCCCTTTAATTGTCCCTCGCCCTGAGCCAGGCCAGAGCTCGGCTCAGGCGCAGTGGGGGGGTCAGTTGGGAGGATCAGTCCGGCTGCCGGGAGGTTGCGGAAAGTTTGATCTCGGCAGCCGCGTTTTTAATTATATTCCCGCATCTCGCAACCCGCGGGGATGTCCGCCACTAACCAATTTGCCGGGTCGCTCATTGATCAGGCGCTAAATCGCCAGTTGCTGTTCGCAGATACTCACCAGGACGATCACGCCGCCATGACAGTAGCCGACAGATTGCCCGGGCGGTACACAACGTCGTCGCCACGGCAACGACGCCGACTACGTCATCGCGCAGTCAACGCTCTGTGCGTGCTAGCTTGGTTGGCTCAAAAATGCAACAGCCGCAGATCACGTGCGCAGGAGCGACCTGTTGCATGTGGAGCAGTGGTTCCCAACTTCTTATATGTCATGGCACACCTCTATGCCATAATAGGATGCACATCTCCTATTTTTTCTGTCTTCTTCCCTGAATGGGAACGTGCTTCTTCCTGTTCCCTTTTCTGTTTTTTTTGTTACCTCTCCCTGTCTCGCTTCTCCCTGGGTTTTTGAGCCCTTTTTAAGGTTTCGCTTTTTGCGACAGGCCTTTGAGTTCAGTTCCAAGTCCCGTTGGTCATACACAACATCCGATACTCAATCCTCTTGCTGCCCCAGGAAGATATATACCCCTTACTATTTCAACCCATAGTATTTCAGGCTCCATGCTCTACATGTTTTGGGATTGTTCTGTTTTATTAAAAATATGTTTTTATAGGCATATTTAAAAAAAACAAATTTAGAGTGCCCATTTTTTTTTACAATTAAGGGACATTTTAGCGTGGCCAATCCACCAAACCAGCACATAGAACATAGAACAGTACAGCACAGAACAGGCCCTTCGGCCCTCAATGTTGTGCCGAGCCATGATCACCCTACTCAAACCCACGTATCCACCCTATACCCGTAACCCAACAACCCCCCCCCCCCCCTTAACCTTACTTTTATTAGGACACTACGGGCAATTTAGCATGGCCAATCCACCTAACCCGCACATGTTTGGGTTGTGGGGGTGAAACCCACGCACACACGGGAAGATTGTGCAAATTCCATACGGACAATGACCAGGGGCTGGGATCAAACCCAGGTCCTCAGCGTTGTGAGGCAGCAGTGCTAACCACTGCACCATCATGCTGCCCATACGTGGAATTTTTAACATTGTGGAGAAATTTGACTCTCCATAAAATCAGCTTCTGAAGGCCAGGAAGGCTTTTCGTTATATTTATGAAATCAATGCATGATTAAAAACCAGTCAAATCATTCAACGAGATATAATTTTTGCAAGGTTTTTATGGTGAAACTAAAAGTAGGAGTGAAAGTCTATGTTAATTTGTGGTTGCAATGTTGATTATAGTCTGTGCGAACCTCAACTGTACACCTTTTGGAGAACACAGACTCACTTCGAATGTCTGTGTTATTTTGTTCATGTCCGGTCTCCCAAAGTTGCTGTCAGTTTCGGTGGAGTAATATTGGTGAATGTTGACACTTTTGCTGCCATTGTCACAGGAAATTAAATGCCACTGTCATGCTTGCACCTACAATTGTATCTTCTAACATTACATCTTCGAAGCCCTGACATCTCTTTCAACATTGTACAGGTTCAGAGCCTTCCAGATCACAACCAACCATATTGCTTTCCTACCACAATATTAACAGTAGCAAAGGGAATAGGTTCCAAGAGGAATGGAGTTGAAGGAAGAGAGAGATGTGAACGGATGGGAGTCAAAAAGGATAGCTTTAGATTTGTCAATGTTGAAATATAACAAATTTTGCAGTTTAGTCTAAAGTGAGGAGGAACAATTCTTGGGGGTGGGGGTATTCATGGCACACAAGTGTGCCGCGGCGCACTGGTTAGGAATCACTAATTTAGAGTGCACAACCCAATTTTGGAGGAACACCATGGGGAGACAGTATAATCTAAATGTTTATGTATCTAGGAATACATTCTTGATGGTTCTGCATCACGTGATGCGTAGTGATGGCAGCAGAGTGTTTCCGCAGGCTTGGAGCAGATCAGCATTTTGATTGTATTGAGCAACATCCTTAATAAACCTCTCATTCAGTTTTACAAGAATCCAGAGTGTCGTCACCTCCAAACCTTTTCTTTTGATGCAACAATGAAACATAACAAAGCAGTATTATTTTGAGGTGCTGCAAGACTAGAAGGGCCTGGGGGGTCCAAAAATATAAGGGGTGCCCAACACCTTTGAGTATTCCCCCGGGTGAGGGGTTGGCTCCTGGGTGATAGGGGTTTTCCGCTGCATTCGTGGCTGATGGTGCCTATCCGGAAGCCTCAGACCTACGCGGAGAAGTGTTGTAATGATGCCCATGCAGTGACCAGGAGCATCATCGGGTGGTGCATCGGCATGCTAAAGGTTTGGTTTGGGTGCCTATACCTCCCTCCATGCTTCGCCCCTACTTCACTACAGGGTTCTGGCCCTGGGTTAGCAGTGTCAGCGGGTCTGGTCCATGGGATGGAGGATGATGCCAAGGTGAGTGTCTCTGTGATAGTGGAGGGTGCCGATAACAACAGTGATGAGCTCTGGTGCTCTGCATGGTCGGCACAGTAGCACAGTGGTTGGCACTGTTGCATCACAGCACCAGGGTCCCAGGTTCGATTCCTGGCTTGGGTAACTGTCTATGTGGAGTCTGCACGTTCTCCCTGTGTCTACGTGGGTTTCCTCCAGTTGCTCTGGTTTCCTCCCACAAGTCGCGAAAGACATGTTGTTAGGTGAATTGGACATTCTGATTTCTCCCTCAGTGTACCCGAACAGGCGCCGGAGTGTGGCGACTGGGGGATTTTCACAGTAACTTCATTGCAGTGTTAATGTAAGCGTACTACTTGTGACAATAAAGATTATTATTACTATTATTGTTTGACAAAGTCTGACTCCCGCCCTCGGTAGCACGTGCCACCATCCGCCCAGGTGATCCCTGCATGAGTGCTGACAATTCCATCTCACAGTCCCATCGAACCCCCAGCATAGGGGGTTGGGTATCGGGGTGGTGTGCAGTGGTGGGTCACTCACCAGGTAGGCCCTGTCACACGGCTGCCCCACATATCTGGCCCTGCCCTCTGCCACCCCCGACTGCCCAGGGGCCATGGCTCATGTTTTTCTTCAACACCCATGCCTCACATCAGCATTCCACCGCCATCCCTCTCCTCACCCAGTCCCTGGGGTCAGGACGCACTCCGACCATCCGCCCCCCTGGGGGATCCTACCTCCACCTGATGTATCATTGCATGCATGTGGTGCGCACCACATAGTTCCAGGAGCGTCTTCACTACAATGCCCAGCCGAGGTGAGTGTCTCTGGGATGGTGGAGGATGCCGATGACAACAGTGACGAGAATCGGTGTCATCCCGGGCTGGAGCTCCAGGGTTTTGAGATTTTGCACTGGGGGCTCAGGTCACAAACATATCCTGCCTCGTCACCAGGCATGTTGCGGTGTTGCGGCTGGGGACAAGGGACCACAAAATGTCTCGCCTCGTCACCAGGTGATCCTGCCACACAAAAGACAAGAGGCGTGGTTAGATCGCGGGTAGGCATGGGGGCAGGTGACATACAGGCCAGAGGACCATCGCAATGCATTGGGGGCTCACTTGGATGTCCGTCTCGATGACTGACCGCTATCTGACCTCACTGACCAGGTCCATTGCCCTGTGGTCTGTGACAGTGATGGGCCGCTGTCTGTCAGGCCCCTTCTGGTCTTTTCTCACTCCCTGCGATTGTGGGCCGCCTTCTCCTGGGGGGACAGCTAATGCACAGTGTGAGACACTCTGACGCGAGCAGTACAGGCGGTCCGCAGCCAGTAGCCTGTGTGCAGGGAGCCTGACAATGGTTGTTGGTATGAGTGTTGGCATGTGGTTCAGGGTGGGCTATGTTCAGCCTGTTGACGGGGTGGGGTTCGATTGCCCTCGAGGAGGGGGAGTTGGGGTGTGGTTATGTGTGTATGGGATGGGTCTTGGTGCCAGGGGCACAGTGGTGGTGATGCCTCACCCTGGCTGGCCTGGGGATGCTCATCTCACCCAGCACTGCCCAGTGGTACACCTTTGGGAGCCGGATTGGAGGGGGTGGGGGGGGGGGGGGGTGGGGAGGTGGCGTGGGGAGCGGTGATGATGGGTGTGGGAAGTGTGGGGCATGGATGGTGCCAGGGGTAAGGAGCCAGTGACTCAACCTGGCCAGCTTGAAGAGGTCATGAAACGTCTTTCTGCACTATTGCCTAGCTCTGGCAGTGGGGCCCATGGCACTCACGGCCTCTGTCACCTGCGCCCAGGCCCGGTTGTCTTTGGTGGGTGCCTCCAGCTCTGCATCGGCGAACATCAGTGCCGCTCTTCAGGGTGGCATCTTCGTGGCTGGAAGCAGAGTGTGTGGGGAGTGGAGTGCTTACATGCACCTGCTGCTTGTCAGGCTCTCGTGTGCCAATCCGTCCCCAGCGAGTCGCACACCGGCGTGCATTGGAATCGCACTAGTTCCACGTGGCGCTGGTGCTGGCCCATTAGCATGTCCAAAATCACTCCGGGACTGGTACCCTAACGTGAACCTAGAACACCCGCGATTCAGTCCCGGTGTCAGCATTTAGTCTCTCAAATGAAATGAAAATCACTTATTGTCACAAGTAGGCTTCAAATGAAGTTACTGTGAAAATGGAGAATCCCGCCCATAGTGCTTTGGTAGATCAAAAAGGAAGAACCCATTCAATATACGTGCAGTCATTGATTTAAGATAATTGGCAAAATAACAATAAGAGAAATTATAAACTTTTTCACACAGAGAATGGTTAAGAACTGGAGCACACTACCTGGAAGGGTAGTGGAACCATATTCATTAAATTTTCAAAAGGCAATGAGATACTTGAGATTGGTTATAATAATAATCTTTATTATTGTCACAAATAGACTTACATTAACACTGCAATGAAATTGCTGTTGCAGTTTTATGGGGGAAAATGCTGGGAGGTGGAACTAAATTGGACAGCTCTTTAATGAGATGCTGCAGGCAATAACTGGCCAAGTGGTCTCTTTCTGAACGTTATGATTCTATTCCATCTGGAAAAACCTTGAGGTTCATTCATTTGTGCTGTGCCCAACGGCAAGTCCTCATTGTCTGCTGATGCTTCATCCTGAGTCATTTTATTGGCAGCTGTTCTGTTTGTCAGCATTGAGTTTGCCATTGACTTCCACTCCCAGGAGCAGGACAACGTTGCTAGTACCAGGTCCATCTCAGCTGGAGCAGGAATCAAACCCACATACTCGCCAGCTAGCCAACTGAAGTAATTGGCCCCTACAGTTTTCAACCATCAGAAATGCTGGGTCTTTATTGGAGTTGCTTTCTTTTCCTCCAGTAGGTGGCGTTTATAAAGCAATTCAAGCTCTTGAACTAAAACAAACAGTGCGGCTGGATTTTGACAGAGATCCAGTGAAAAATTGCAGTGGCTTAAATGTCAGGTCAGTGGGAATGCAAAGTGACACTGCGTGAGGCTACGACAACTGCTAACTGGCAGGTTTTTTGTTTGCTTTTTCCTCTGTGTCCTCTGCTGCATTGAAGGGACAAACATGGAAAATACAGAACAATGTAAGAATGAATCATAGCTCACCCAATTTAGTTCAAAGTTTTGCCTAATTTTAATACATTTCACTCTGGAAAAGAAACAAAGCTGCAGATTGAAAATTGGGCTTTTAATTATACATGTTTTTTCAATTAAAGGGCAATTTAGCGTGGCCAATCCACCTACCCTGCACATCATTTGGTTGTGGGACTAGATACCGTTCCTAACGTGAACACATTTGAATGGAAGCCCGTTTTATTCTCTAATGTTCTTGTTCAGAAAGCTTACTGCTCCTCCAGTTTCCCACGGCAGAAATTAAATCTGGGTCAATCTAGAAAGGTTACAGAAATTAAGTAGTAGCCATTGCAACAAAGGATCTGTGTAGTAACTCAAGCTGTTGATGAGGATGTAAGTTACATCATTAATAAGTACTCAGAATAATATCTTGTAATTTTATTTATTGATTACCTGGGGAATCAGCTCCTGGGGAATCAGCTTCTGGTTCAAAATAGCCATCCGTAAACAAGAATCCATTTAGTTTAGGTCAACAGGTTTTATATATTGAAATAGTGATCTTGTTTCACGGTCTCCAGAAATGAAATGTAATTATATTGTATTGATGCCAATAGCCAATAAAATCAATGGACAGAATCTAAAGGAGCAGCTCTATTATACATGCAGTGATTCAGCAATGTAACATTTTCTAAATATTCCAAAATCTGTGGAGTATTTTTGAAGAACTTTATAGTTTATTTCTGATTACTGAAATTAATTACTTGTCTTTTCCTGTACTTTTGGGGAAGACCTATTTAGAAATCTTGCAACCTTTTTGAAAAGTGCATCATCCTGCGGTGTGTACCAGTCTTAAACACCATTTTCGTAATGCAGACCATGCCATTTGCAGCATCGTTGATTCCTGTATTCACACTGGCTGGTGGATTATGCATTGAGACAGGATGAATTCTATCTCAAGAGAAAAACAGGGAACAAAAACACCAAGTTTTATCGAATCATGCGCGTTTCACAATATCAAAAACTAAATGTTAATAGAAGGCTTTAAGAAAAAAAAACCCTCAAAGAAAAAAAAACTTAAAATAACGAATTTGTTGGGCAGCACAGTGACATAATGGTTAGCACTGCTGCCTATGGCGCTGAGGACCCAGATTCGAACCCAGCCCTGGGTCACTGTCCATGTGGAGTTTGCACATTTTCCCCATGACTGCATGGGTCTCACCCCCACAACCCAAGGAGGATATGCAGGTTTGGTGGATTGGCCACGCTAAATTGCTCTTATTTGGAAAAAAACAATTGGGTACTCTAAATTTATGAAAAATAAAATAAAATAAAATAACAAATTTGCCAAGCTCAACAGTCCGGGGAATATAGCAGCAGGATAAAATCCTTGCTGTCTATCTGCATTGTTGGAGAAATTAAGGGCCTGCCAGCCTTGTGAAAAGAGTAATTCCTCACTTTTCGAATGCAAGGGTCACAATGACCTGGCCAACATCAACAACAGCATCCTTTGTACCCAATACAATGCAATAACTAAGAAACTGATGTTTGATGTTCATTTCGGTGCCATGTGCAGAGCAGTTGCACTCCCGAAAACTCAGGTGTCACAATTTAAGACAGCGGCGACTCCTTCTCTATTGAGTCTTTGAAAGTGTTGATGAAATGTATTTAGAAAACAAGGGCACAGCCATTATTATGATTTGGCCTGGTAATGGCTGTTACCCCAAACTGATTTATTTCTCAACGCTATTTAAAATGTCAAAAGTTTTTACTTCCATTTTGCCGTACAACACAGCATGCGTTAACACTGATTCACCCATGCGTACGGAAACATTAATCATTCTGTCGTAGAAAAGAAATTCTGAAAATGCAGGGATTGAAAATGGGTCTAAGTCAATGATGAGGTATCTACAAATTAATGTGAGCGTTCTTTCTGTTCTCAGTTCTTCTCGGGGTTTTTATGAAGTGGTGATTCCATTTGTAAGAACAGCTCTTTCATGGAGTCTGATATTTGACAGTACTGAGGGAAGCCATATCAATGCTAGAGTCAAGTTTTCAACCGGACCTGCTCTAATCCCATTTTACGTGCTAATCCCTATATTATTTTCATCTTAATTTTCAAATACTTACCCGATTTCTGTTTAAATAGTGCCCTCGACTGTTCCTAAACACGTATTTATCCATCCAATGCTCTGACAATTCTCCTTAGAACGGGTACAGCACAGAAGGAGACCATTTGGCTTGTTGAGTCCGTGCCAGCTTTACACAAGAGCAAACAAAGTTTGACTTTTGACCTTCCTAACTGTTTTTTCTATAATTTAAAGCTCGCAGATCTCCTGTGGCATTGCCTGCGGTGAGTCAGAGGTTGCACTGTTGTAGCAGGAGAGAAAGGATGCAGTGGAAATGGGAAAGACACATACATTCAGAGATGTTAGAGTATGGAGAGAAAGTGAGTTAAGGTTCCTTATCTAAAGAATTCCATGTAGATAATAGGCTGCTTAAGCTGTCGGAAGAGTAGACCTAAAGGGGAAGAAAGTCGAGATTCAAATTCTGCCAGAGGCTGATGTCCAAGTGCTGCTGGCCCAAATTAGAGAATGTAGGGGTGCTGTTGTCGGAGCACCAGGGAAGAGGCATCACAGCATGAACTATGTTGTAAGTACAGTAACAAGTCTTGCAACACCAGGTTAAAGTCAAACAGGTTAGTTCTAAATCTGTAGCTTTCGGAGCACTGCTCCTTCCTCAGGTGAATGATGTGGTAAGTGGCAGCTGTGGCTGGGATTTCCATAATCCCCAAGAACATTTGCAGTACCAAGAGAGATATAATGACCTCACCAGGTCAGGAACAGTAAGAATGTTTTAAATAAATAACAGGGCTGATAACTGAATCAAAAATACTTAAGGATAGCTTCCACACAGCTTCAGCAGGAAATCAGGAAGGCTAATGGAATGTTGGCCCTTGTTTCAAGGGGGTTGGAGTGTAAGGCAGTGGTGGGGAGGTGGTGATGCAATGGTATTGTCACTGGACTAGTAATCCAAAGGCCCCGGGTAATTCCCTGGGGTCCTGGGTTCAAATCCCACCACAGCAGATGGCGAAATATGAATTCAATAAATATCTGGAATTAAACGTCCAGTGATGACCATGAAACCATTTCCGATTGTCATTAAAAACCTATCTGGTTCACTAATGTCCTTTAGGGAAGGAAATCTGCCATACTTACCTGGTCTGGCCGACCTGTGACTCCCATCCAACAGTGCAATGCGGTTGACTCTTTCTTGCTTCCCCATTGAAATGGCCTAGTAAGCCATTCAGTTCAAGGGCAATTTGGGATGGGCAACAAATGCTGGCCCAGCCAGCGACACCCACTTCCCAAGAACGAATGAAAAGTTAATTTTTAAAAAAGGGTAGGGAAGTCTTCCTGTAACTGTACAAGATACTGGTGGGACCACATCTGGAAGACTGGGAGCAGTTTTGGTCCACTTATTTTGGAAAAATATTATTTCATTGGAGGCAGTTCAGAGAAGGTTCACTAGGATGATCCCTGGTATGGAGGGATTGTCTTATGAGCAAAGGTTAAACAGGTTGGGACACTACTCATTGGAATTTAGAAGAATGAGGGGTGATCGCATTGAAATATATAGAATTCTTCAGGGGGGTTGACAGGGTAAATGTGAAGTGGATGTTTGCTAAGTGGATGTTTCCCCTCATGGGAGAGTCTAGGACCAGAGGGCATGGTCTCAGAATAAAGGGGTACCCATTTAAGACTGACATGAGGAGGAATGTCTTCTCTCAGAGGGTTGTGAATCTTTGGAACTCTGTGCCAGAAAGAGCTGAGGGGGCAGAGGTCTTGTGTATCTTTAAGGCTGAGATGGATAGATTCTTAATCAGCCAGGGAATTGAGGGTTCTGGGGGGAAAGGCAGGAAAGTGGACGCGAGGGATGCCAGATCAGCCATGATTCTATTGAATGGTGGAGCAGGCTCAAGGCACTGAAGGATCTACTCCTGTTCCTTTCTTATACACATATTTCTTATGTGTATTCTCTACAGTAATAGACAACCATTGCCCCATTAGTTTAGCACTAGGTACAATGCTTCCCAGACAAAAGACAGTCACTTGACAGCACTCATGTTATGTGCATCCTCTCCTGCAATGCATGGTTTAAGTCTTTGCTCTTCTACACAAAGCATTATTACCAGCCATTCCTTGAATCCTGACTGATTGTGACTGCAAGTGAAGGCTTAGTGCCAGGGAATATCAAGTTGTCTATGTTCAATATTTGCTATAACGGGAAGCAGTGGCCAACACTGGTGGCATGGTAGCACAGTGGTTAGCATTATTGCTTCACAGCGCCAGGGTCCGAGGTTCGACTCCCGTCCTTTGTCACTATTTGTGCGGAGTCTACACTTTTTCCCAGTGTCTGCATGGGTTTCCTCTGGGTGCTCTGGTTTCCTCCCACAAGGCCTGAAAGATGTGCTGTTAGGTAATTTGGACATTCTGAATTCTCCCTCTGTGTACCCGAACAGACGCCGAAATGTGGCGACTAGGGGCTTTTCACGGTAACATCATTGTAGCGTTGATATAAGTCTACTTGTGACAATAAAAATTATTATTATTACAATTGGTTTCCATTCTGGCTTGGCAGTTGGGAGATGGGGAAGTTGGAGTCTCTAGTTTGGTGGGTTGAAATTATGCACCTTTTCTCATTTAATGTTTCTCATAAACCACTGACGAAGTGGCCGATTAAATAAAATTCTGCAGAAGCACGTCAAAGTTAATAGTGCTTTTCTCCCCCTCCAGCTCCAAATGCTGTAAGCCACCAGGCATCCGAAAACATTTCCGATTAGCAAGACCTTGCTGTCCTTTGGGACTCGCACATCCTCTAATGGATCCTTTGTGGGGAAATCCTCTCAAGGAGATATAAAGAGCTCAGGTGATGAATTGTCACGCAATGAGACATATGGCACATGGGACACAAAGGATAAAAAAGTAGAAGTGGATGAAATTGTGCAGAGGCATGAAACATATGGTCCCCTGACTACAGAGAGGGAGAATAATTATTTCAGGCATTATGCCAAGAAGAGAAGAATGTTAGCAGACCATCAGATATATGGACTTTCTACTTGTCACTCCGGAAAAATACAGCAAATGGCTGAGTCAACAATCCACTATCCCATTGTGTGGAAACAGCCAATGATGTTTAATCTCAATGCAGTGTAATATTGAGCAAGCAGCAGCTGCAGGTGCATCTGCAAACATTCCCCCAACAGACTCAATAGACCAGATGTTCCAGTCAGCATTGGAACTGTTGCGCCCAATGTTGTCCAGACAAAAAAATACCCATTGGCCTGCCCACTTTGTTTCAGGCTGCACTTCCGATTATGACCTCCACTTGGAGCCTCCAGTGGGGGAACCCAGGAAGCCTACCAGTGCAGCACAGCGGAGTGGACCCACCCCCCCTCGCCCTTGCTCCTATGACACTGAAGTACCCATTAAAGTCAGGCAAGGTAGGTGATTTAAACTCTTCCAGCATTTTTTAATGTATTACATTGAAAAAAATTTACATTTCTTTTCGACATTCAAAGATATTTAATAATAATTTGAAGTGTAGCTGACTGAAATGGGCTTTGTTTTTGCAAGTAGAAGTTATTAACGCAGAAGGAGTTAGAATTTACAAACTGAAGAGATGAATATTTTTTTCCTTTAAAAGGCAGTTAGACAGTTACATGGGCAGGATGGGTAGAGAGGGATATGTCCCAAATGCGGGCAAGTGGGACGAGGTTAGTGATAGAAACTGGGTGGCATGGACAAGCTGGGCCAAAGGGCCTGTTTCCGTGCTGTAAGCATCTAGATAAAAGCAAATTACTGTGGATGCTGGAATCTGAAACGAAAGAGAAAATGCTTGAAAATCTCAGCAGGTCTGGCAGCATCTGTAGGGAGAGAAAAGAGCTAACGTTTCGAGTCCGATGACTCGTTGTCAAAGCTAACAGACAGAGAAAGTGGGAAATATTTATACTGTAGAGTGTGAATGAAAGAGGAGCCATAGCCACAGAAACACAGGGAAACCGGGTGCTAATGGCCACAGAAACCAAGGGGAAAGAGTGCTAATGGCAGATCACCAGAGAGAACAAAAGATGTGAAAGGTCAAACAGCAGGGAGACTAACATCAGAGGATGAACTGTAGATGTGTGGGGAGGGGAAGGGGAAGCAAAGAGGAGAAAGATGAAGGAAAGGTGGATATGATTGGGGGAGGAGGGGAATTAAATAGATATTAAGAAAGGAAGAAATGGTAAAAGACAGTTAAAATGAAATGGGATGAAAACAAGTGGATCGAGGTGGGGTAGAGCTGATCATCTAAAGTTGTTGAATTCGATGTTCAGGCCAGAAGGCAGTAGCGTGCCTGACCGAAAGGTGAGATGTTGTTCATTTACAGTGCAGAAGGAGGCCGTTCGGCCCATCGAGTCTGCACCAGCTCTTGGAAAGAGCACCCTACCCACGCCCACGCCCCCACCCTATCCCCATAACCCAGTAACCCCACCCAACACTAAGGGCAATTTAGCATGGCCAATCCACCTAACCTGCACATCTTTGGACTATGGGAGGAAACCGGAGCACCCGGAGGAAACCCACACACACACAGGGAGAACGTGCAGACTCCGCACAGACAGTGACCCAAGCCGGGAATCGAACCTGGGACCCTGGAGCTGTAAAGCAATTGTGCTAACCACTATGCTACTGTGCTGCCCTAAACTGGTTCTTCCAGTTTGCTTTGAGCTTCACTGGAACATTGCAGCAGGCCAAGAACAGACATGTGAGGATGGGAGCAGGGTCTTTTGTTAAAATGGCAAGCAACAGGAAGGTCAGGGTCCTGAATGCGCACAGACCAAAGATGCTCAGCATGTCTGTTCTTGGCCTGCTGCAATGTTCCAGTGAAGCTCAACGCAAACTGGAGGAACAGCATCTCATTTTCCCATTAGGTACACTACAGCCTTCCGGCCTGAACATCGAATTCAACAACTTCAGATGATCAGCTCTCTCCCACCTCGACCCATTTGTTTTCATCCTATTTCATTTTAACTGTCGTTTTCTATTTCTTCCTTTTTTAATATATATTTAATTCCCCCCCTCCCAATCTTATCCACCTTTCCTTTACCTTTCTCCTCTTTGCTTCCCCTCCCCCCCCCCCTCCCCCCCACATCTACAGTTCACCCTCTGATGTTAGTTTCCCTGCTGTTTGACCTTTCACATCTCTGTTCTCTCTGGGGACTGCCATTAGCACTCTTTCCCCTTGGTTTCTGTGACCATTAGCACCAGTTTCCCCGGTTTTCTATGGCTCTGACTCATCTTTCATTCTCACTCCACAATATAAATATTTCCCACTTTCTCTGTCTGTTAGCTTTGACAAAGAGTCATTGTACTCGAAACGTTAGCTCTTTTCTCTCCCTACAGATACTGCCAGACCTGCTGAGATTTTCCAACATTTTCTCTTTCTCTCTCCTGTAAGCATCTATGACTCTATGACACACTCTAGGAGATGGGAAAGTGAAACTGTGGAGGGAAGTGGACGGCTAAGCCTGGAAGGAAGTAGCATAGGCAGTGAGTGCAAATATCAGCATGCCATGGAAACAATATCAGCGAAATATTAACTATTTGATGCATTCCACCAGGTTATGTACACAGAAGTTATTTTATTAAATGTAAAATCCTAATTGTTAATCATAGAATGGTTACAACACAGAAGATGGCCATTCGGCCCATCATGTCCATGCTACCTCTCTGCAGAAGTGCTTCAATTATTCCCACTCCCATATCATTTTCCCATAACCCTGCAAGTGCTCTCTCTGAAGGTAATTATCTGATTCCATTGTGAAAATCATAATTTAATCTCCCTCCACCGCACTCTCAGGTATGCATTCGAAATCCTCACCACTCCTCAAGCCAGTGTTGATTCTTTTGTCAAGTGACTTAAATCGGTGTCTTGAACCTGACACAACTAGGAACAGTTTATCCTTATCTAATCTATCTAAACCCGTCATTCTTTCACGCCTCCTTTCAACCTTCCAAGCCACATGACTGAAGACCGCTATCATGGTTCTTTATTGCACCTTCTCTAAAGCAGAGTGACCAGAATTAAACACATTAGTCTGGATTTTCATCCAAGAGGTGGCAGCGGACGTTAGGAAAATTCCTGGCTCAGCGTGCCCTTGAGTTCAGAATGCATACATAGAAACTTAGCAAGAACATGGGCCGGTATTCTCCCCCTCCCCTCGCTCCGGGTGGAGAATCGCTGGGGTGCCGCGCGAATCGCGCCACGCCATCCCGACACCCGCACGCGATTCTCCCACCTCCCCCAAAACCAGCGCCGCGCGAATTGCGCCGGGCCGCTTGGAGAATCACCACAAACGGCGAGTGCCGATTCTCCGGCCCAGATGTGCCGAGCAGCCGCGCATAAACGGCCGAGTCCTGCCGGCTCCGTCCACACCTGGTCGCTGCCGGCGGGTACTCGTCGCGAAGGCTTGGGGGGGGGGGGGGGGGGCTGTGGGCGGGGGGGGAGCCTTCGATGGGGTCTGGCCCGCGATCGGGGCTCGCCGATCGGCGGGCCAGCCTCTTCCCCCCCCCCCCCCCCCCCCCCTCACCCCGGGCCTACTTCCTTCCGTGGCCGGACCCAGAACCCTGGCGCCATGTTGGTGAGGGGCCGGAGCGCTCCACGAGGTTATCGCACATGCGCTGGGTGGCGTCTTTTACCCCGCACCGGGTCACTGACGCCACACTGAGGCCCCGCTCCTGTAACTCACGCGATGCCCCTGCTAGCCCCACGGAGGGGGGGGGGGGGGGAATAGGGGTCTGGGAATGGGCGCCGATGCCACTGTAAAACTCCGGTTTTTACTCCGGCGATGGCACTGAGACTCCCGTTGGGAGAATCCCGCCCATGCTTCCTCAGATAAGGACATCAAAATTGTACACACTAATCCAGGTGTGACCTCATCAACACCCTATATGATTGCAGTAAAGCATCCCTATTCCTGTACTCAAATTCTCTCGCTATGAAAGCCAACATAGCATTTGCCTTCTTGACTGGCTGCTGTACCTGCGCGCTTACTGTCCGTGACTGATGCCTGAGGACACCAAGATCTGGCTGAGTATACGCCACTCTCAAATTACACCCATTCAAATAATAATCTGCCTTCCTACTTTTGCTACCGATGTGGATAACCTCACATTTATCCACATTACACTACATCTGCCATGCATTTGCCCACTCACTCAGCCTGTCCAAATCACGCTAAAGCATTTCTGCATCCTCCTCACAGCTCACTCTCCTATCCAACTTTGTACCATCTGCAAATCTGGAGATAATACATTTAGTTCCCTTGTCCAAATCATTAATATAGAATGTGAACAGTTGGGTTCCAAGCACAGATCCCTGCGGTACCCCACTACTCACTGCCTACCAATTGAAAAAAGACCATTTATTCCATCTCTTTGCTTCCTGTCTGCTAACCAGCTTTCTTTGAAAAAAAAATAAATTGAGAGTACCCAATTCTTTTTATCCAATTAAGGGGCAATTTAGCAGGGCCAATTGACCTACCCTGCACATCTTTTTGGGTTGTGGGGATGAAACCCATACAGAGACAGGGAGAATGTGCGAACTCCATACGGGCAGTGATCCAGGGCTGGGATCAAACCCGGGTCCTTGGCGCCATGAGACAGCAGTGCTAACCACTGCACCATCATGCTGCCCTGCTAACCAGCTTTCTATTCATCCAAGACAGTATCCGCAATCCCATGCACCTTAACTTTACATGGTAATCTGCTATGTGAGACCTTGTCGAAAGCCTTCTGAAACGCTAAACCACATCCACAGGTTCTTCCTGGTCAACTCTAATCGTTACATCTTTAAAGAATTCCAGTAGATTTGCCAAGCATGATTTCCCTTTTGTAAATCCATGCTGACTTTGTCAGATTATACCACTACTTTCTAAATGCTGTGCTATGAAATGCTTGATACTGGACTCCAGAAACGTACCTACTATTGACAATAGACTCATAGGTCTATAGTTCTCCATTTTCTCGCTACCTCCCTTTTTGAATAGTGGGTTTACATTAGTTCCTGCAGATCTGCAGGAACCATTCTAGATACCATTCTAGAGTCCAAAGAATTTTGGAAAATGACCAACAATGGATCCACTATTTCTGGGGCCATTTCCTTAAGTATTCTGTGATGAAGATTATCAGGCCTGGAGATTTATCTGCCTTCAATCCCATTAATTTCGTCAAAGAATTTACCAATACTAATTTCCTTCAGCTCCTCACTAAGACTTGTGTGCAGAAATGCCATGAGATGCTGTTTTTTGTTTATTAATTTCATGAGCTGCCTTAAAAATGCAACTGCCTTGAAGATGGTTCTTGTTACAAACCCTTAGGGGGCCAAGAATTGTGCACCATACAATTCTCCACTTACACAGCTGAGTGTGACCTCCCCCAATAATTGGGGGTTAGGTGTCCCCTGATAAGGGGAAACTGTTCAGTATAAAACCTTGACCTGGGTCCGCGGTAGCACAGTGGTTAGCACAGTTACTTCACAGCTCCAGGGTGCCAGGTCCGATTCCCGGCTTGGGTCCCTGTCTGTGCGGAGTCTGCACGTTCTCCCAGTGTCTGTGGGTTTCCTCTGGGTGCTCCTGTTTTCTACTGCAGGCCAAAGATGTGAAGGTTAGGTGGGTTGGCCATATTAAATTGCTCTTAGTGTTCAAAAAAAGACAAATGTTACGTGCAGTTACTGCGATGTGTTGGAAGTGTGGGCTTAAGTTGGATGCTCTTTCCAAGCGCCGGTGCAGATTTTTTGGGGCGAATGGCCTTCTTCTGCACTGTAAATTCTATCATTCTATGTCAAGGAGGGTAGCCCTTTGGGGAAAGGGATCAGTTTCATTATTTTGTGCATATCGTAATAAACCTTTTGTTCATTTCTACCCCACCGTGCGTTCCTGTTGTCTCTTCTATTCAGGTTCTACAGTTCTGACTTTGCCATTTATGCTATCTCTGATCATAACTATGCTATCCCCCACCCCCACCCAACCCCCCTCCAAATGCAGCTTGCAAGCCATGTCCCGTATTCGTGAAATGTGTCAAAGCACAGCACAGTCTTGAGCTTTATTTTTAAAATTTCTATTTCTTCCTTTTGGGCAAATTTGGCCCATAATGGCCGGGAATACTCGTTGACCAGATTTGAAGGGGCTGACAGAACATGAGGGGTTAATGAGGCAGAATTTTGGTATTTCCAACTCCACGATGGTGATGGATTCAATAATGGGATAACTGAAGATAATGTCATCGTTTGAATGCTTTATCCATCAAGAGTTATTTTACGCGACAAAATGCAATCATGAAGGTTTTACCTTGGTAGATCCACAGATGTCCACGGACACATTGGATCGTGATGGAGATGTGTTGTAGGTAGAATCCAAAATTCCTGAACAGGGTGATGTGGAGGCATGGTGGTTCAGTGATTAGTGCTGCTGCCTCACAGCGGCAGAGACCCGAGTTCAAATCCGACCTTGATGATTGTCTGTGTGGAGTTTACACATTTGCCCCGTGTCTGTGTAGGTTTCCTTCCACAGTCCAAAGATGTGCCGGTCATGCTAAATTGGCCCATAATTTCAAAATGTTAGGTCGGGTTATGGGGATACGGTGGGAGAGTGAATCTAGGTAGAGTGCTCTTTTGGAGGATCTGTGCAGGCTTAATGGGCCGAATCTCCTCCTTCTGCACTGTAGCTATTTTAAATGCTTCACCACAAGGAGGTACGACAGCGGTCGTGGGGAAGGAACAGGACTGACAAACAATGGGACAGGACGACGGGATGTCTGAGGGTAGTCATAGTGGTGCTGAGATCTCTGTCTGAAGGTTAAACTTTATGGTTTGTGAGGAAGGGAAAGTCTTTGATTTTATGGCTGCAGTGGACGGAAGGCACTCAAAGCTGTCGGGAGTTGAGGAACCTGTGGCTTTGGAAGTAGAAGCTCTGCATCTCAATGAGCAGGTGGGCAAGATCTGGCCTGTGTTGATTTGGTTCAAAGTGTGCACAATATCAAGAAAGGTCTTTGCCAGCATCTGCTTGAAAGCAGTAATGAGGTGCTGTACCTGCATCAGCAAAGAACAAATAAAACCCAGAATGAAATGAGACAGGTCCTGGCTCAAATTACAGTAGTTGCAACTTCAGGCCAGCAGCAGCCCAATGCAGAGCTATCTGCTGCCGGGCATGCCTCTGGCACAGGAAATGTCAAGTCATGGTTATGGGAGGAATGCAGAAGGAATTAGATCCCTCTACCTCCTCCTCTACCTCATTAGCTTTCGGATGAGCCCCAATTTGATATGGAAGCCTGGTCAGAAGATGAAGATGTTGAACGAGGCGTTTAGCATTTTTAAGTTTTAAGACTGTGCAGAAAAGATAAATTCGTTCTGGGAGTGATAATACAAGAAATTGGGCGTTGTTATTTTGTAAACTAAACTTTATTATAAGAAAAGCTCCATATTTAACCGTCAAACTTCACAGTTCTAACACTAACAGATTATATACAGTTTAACTTTAACACAAATTCCCATTAAACAACACATGGCCTTAAACACAGCCCTCATTCCACTTACACATCATGGCAAAAGCAGCTCTTTGTTTCACAATCTTCCTTCTGTTAGGGACACCTCTTTCAGAATCCTTTCTCTGTCTGGCTTTTCCAATGATCTGTTCGATGGCTGCATGTATCTTTTTGCTTGCAGGTTTCCTGACCAGACTGGTCGCCCTCTACATGCTTCTCTGTAACTGTTTTACAACCACATTTTCATGACTTCCTTCTGTGGGTCTTTGTCATGACCTCATCCACTGGCTGCCTACCTGCTTCTCTGTTCCCAAAATGGATCTCTCTCTCACTCTGAGCTTGCCCAGCTCTTCAACAAAGCTTCTCCCTTGAGGTGGTCAAACCTGAATCTATTCCCATTATTTGGCTGATAGTCCATTCCCCTTCTACACAAAAGGCTGGAGCTATGCCATTCATATGTAATTAGATTTTCATTTCTAGACCATTAGTTCCTCAGAGTCTGTTAATGGGAGGATGTTCCTGCAGGAATTTCCAGAACAATAATGGGCAGCACGGTAGCATGGTGATTAGCACAATTGCTTCACAGCTCCAGGGTCCCAGGTTCGATTCCCAGCTTGGTTTACTGTCTGTGCGGAGTCTGCACGTTCTCCCCGTGTGTGCGTGGGTTTCCTCCGGGTGCTCCGGTTTCCTCCCACAGTCCAAAGATGTGCAGGTTAGGTGGATTGGCCATGATAAATTGCCCTTAGTGTTCAAAATTACCCTTAGGGTGGAGATGTGGGCTTGGTTAGGGTGCTCTTTCAATGAGCCGGTGCAGACTCAATGGGTCGAATGGCCTCCTTTTGCACTGTAAATTCTATGATTCTATGATTTGCTGTATCACATTATGCACTTCCTAATGAGTTTAATGGGAGCCTGTGACTCAGCTAGTTATGGGCATATCCCTTTGCCTCTGCTGCTAGCAGTTTTCCATTCTGTTTAAACCTTTGAATTGTCTGCTTCATTTTTGGACCCCATTTCTGACCCCATATTTCCAATATCTCCCTATCGTGACATCATGAAGGTGATTTTTCTGTTTTTTCATTGGTTAGTGTTGTGTTTCATATTTATTGTTACTACCATATTGACTGAACACTACATACTGTTCCACTTAACTTGATTATTATTGTTTTGTTTTCTGAGGTTTTATATATTTATGCCATTAATTAAGTTTGCACTGTTCCATTTCAGATTTGTTGTTCATTTGAGTAATACAGTAGTTCTATTATATTTAAGCATTCACTGTTTCTGATGCTCAAATAACACTTTGGCAGTAACCTTTGTAAAGTGTTTAAAAAAAAACCTTTTCACATGAAACTAAATTAAAAAATGTGTAACATTAAACACTATTTACTTTTATAATCTTTTACTTGAACGGCAGAGGTTAACCTTCTCCAGTTGTATCCACCTCAAAAGTCTTTCTGGCATTTGGTACTGAAATAGGTAAAGTGGCTATAGTCCCACATGACCATAGGCTTCTTTCTCCCATGAGGGGGAGAGCTGATGGGTGGTGATTTAACCCGAGGATCACCCCACCTCAGGTGAGGGGCAAGTTTGAGAAGGTGAGGGCAGCATGGTGGCCTAGTGGTTAGCACAACCGCCTCACGGCGCAGAGGTCCCAGGTTCGATCCCGGCTCTGGGTCACTGTCCGTGTGGAGTTTGCACGTTCTCCCCATGTCTGCGTTGGTTTCGCCCCCACAACCCAAAAATGTGCAGAGTAGGTGGATTGGCCACGCTAAATTGCCCCTTAATTGGAAAAAATAATTGGCTAATCTAAATTTATAAAAAAAAAGGAAAAAGGAAAAAAAAAGTTTGAGAAGGTAGGCCTTCTTGAATAACCGGTTTAGCTCATTTGGCTAGACAGCTGATTTGGAATGCAAAGCAAGGCCAGCAGCGTGGGTTCAATTCCTGTACCGGCTGAGGTTATTCATGAAGGTACTGAAATACACATGTTACCAGTACCCAACTGGAATGATCCACGTGCATTAAGATTTACTCCAGGGGTTACAATGCTGATGAGGCGCTGCAGTATTTAGAGCTTGGCTTTAAGTCTCTTCAGGCCTGATACACTACTCCAATATCATTTTGTATGATGCCTCAGGGCTGGGTACTTTATCTTGCTGGTCAGCAATAATAATAAAGGGTAAGTTTGTAGGTTGTTATGGGCCAGGGCTTAGAAATGTCAAAGTGAAATGAAATGAATGAAAATCGTTTATTGTCACAAGTAGGCTTCAATGAAGTTACTGTGAAAAGCCCCTAGTCGCCACATTCCGGCGCCTGTCCGGGGAGGCTGGTACGGGAAAGTATATTATGAAGTCCACCTGACCTACAACCTTTATGTTGAATTTGGCTAGGATGAGCACAAGAGTCTTCCCTTCAGGTGTGGTTCATCAGACTTCCCAGACACTTTAATCAAACAAGCTTTATTCTAAGAACTTACTTAACATATATAGATAAACACACAGCAATTTTTAAAAAATCAATTACAAACATAAAAACCCCACCCTGCTACAATAATATATGTATAACACTTGATGAATTCTCCCTTAACTGGTCCAATTCAAAAACAAAATCCATTAAACCAAAAACCCCTATACAGCACACTGTATTCTCACTTTACTAAGACTGGTCTTGGTCCCTTTGATGTTGATAATTGGGTTTTCAGCAATGGTAAGGTCATTGAATGTCAAGGGGCGACGGTTAGATTATCTGTTGTTGGAGGTGGTCACCGCCTGGCACTTATGGCATGAATGTAACTTGCCACTTATCAGCCCAAGCAGCTTCTTGATTTCAGTTAAATCAACAAAGGCCGACACTGCAAGATTTTGATCGAGTGGATACAGAGAGAATGCTTCCACTTGTAGAGAAGACGTCATGTGAGAGTACCTTTAAGAAATGGGTGTTTATAAATGGGTATGTATGTAAATATCTGTGGTGAGAGTAGCTTTAAGAAATGGGTGTTTATTACTGCAGGGATGTCAGAGTGGGTGAAGCTGGGCTGTCAGTTTTTTACTTTCGTTTTAGGCTGTTTGCTACAGGGTCTGTTTTAGTTTCGTTTTCAGATCTGGATAGTTGCAGTCACAGCCAGAAGATGTATTAGAGCCCCACTCTGTAATCTAAAGACTGTAAATCGATCCTGGTGATTTAAAACTAATAACAGTAGTGACTTTAACCTGATGTGCTTCTGGTAAAAGGTGTTTAAAGTCTTATGGATGTTAAAAGGAAAGCTTAAAGGATTACTTCGTGTTATATTCTTTGGTGGTTGTATTTGAATTAATGGTCGCTAAGATGTTCACTGTTTGTTTTAAAAAGGTTAACTTGAATTCACAGAATAAACATTGTTTTGTTTTTAAAAATACTTTTCCATTTCTGCTGTACCATATCTGTAGAGTGGGCCGTGTGCTCCCCATACCACAATCTCTTAAAAGTTGTGGGTCAGATGAACCCCATGATACACTTTGGGTTTCTCTAAACCCTGGCCCATAACAAAGAACATATAAAAACCAACACTATAAAACTGTCCTCAAAAAATAGGAAGTCCCCAAGAAATGTCTTTATCCAAAGAATGATGAGAATGGGGAACACGGAACCACAGGAAGTGATTGAAGTGAACAGCAGTTAAGGGGAAACTAGACAAGCATATCAGAGAGCATATAGTTACAATGATAGATTTGGATGAGGGAAGACAGGATGAGGAAAGGCAGGAAGAGGCTTGAGTGGAGATTTAACACTGGCATGCACTGGTTCGACCAATCGCCCTGTATATACGTACAACCCTCTGTATCAGATAAGCTAGCTTCCCTGTCTCACAGGATGAATGTAATCTCCAGTTTCATCTTGCCTGGCTTTTCCTTCAATCAGAAGCAGCCCTTACTTGCAAACAGTATTTTACCAGCTCCGCCTCATTTCCTATCTCATTC
Source organism: Scyliorhinus canicula (assembly GCF_902713615.1). NCBI lineage: Eukaryota > Metazoa > Chordata > Chondrichthyes > Carcharhiniformes > Scyliorhinidae > Scyliorhinus > Scyliorhinus canicula. The sequence goes on from NC_052164.1 coordinate 78,138,690, forward strand.
ACTCCTGTGACAGAAGACTTCTTGCAATCAATTCACAGGTTTTGAGATGTCTGTAGCGTTCTTCTCATCAATAAATACCAGAATGAGAACGAACAGTGCTCCAAAATGGCTGTCGTTGCTGTTTTCCGGGCTTCCTCATTGGACAAATTAAAGTATAACAGGTACAGTCATATGCCATGCAGAGACTGGGATGGTAGTCTGCCAGATTCTTCATTGCTCTCCCAAAGCTCTATACACAATTACACTAATCAACTATTCAAATGCCGAGAAAAGGTTCTATCTCCATTCTAAAGTAGATTCTTAGTTGTGTTCTGTAATAAATTGCATTTACATAGCAGCTTTAACAGTGTAAAAGATCCAGGACACTTCGCAGAGGCCTCACATTTTCTAAAGTTTCCCCCCGTACCAACAAGGACAACTATCTTCCAACCTTTATGTTGTTACGAAATTCACCTCTGAAGTGACTTTGTCTATTTCCTACAGTAAAAGGCCTCCCAAAAAGACCTTTCTCTTCAACAATCCTTCGGTCTCTTTCCTTTCTCCTCATTCTCCTCTGCTTCCTGTTTAATGTTCACCTCTCCTTGGAAAGTGCGCAGAGATCTCTTTTAAGTGTGGGTTCTTTACAAATGTAAGTTGTTAACAATTGGACAATTGTCTCATAACATTGAAAACATTGTCTCATAATATTGAAAATTAACCTAGTTTGACCTTACTATAGACAAAAGAACAGGCTGATCCTCTTCTTGATTCATATAATTTGATACATTGCACTGCATCTAATGAAGGGCAGTATAAATTACATTGCCTCAAAATTTGTCAAAAAAGAAAAAAAAGAAAAAAGAGGGGCAGCACGGTAGCATGGTGGTTAGCATAAATGATTCACAGCTCCAGGGTCCCAGGTTCGATTCCCGGCTGGGTCACTGTCTGTGCGGAGTCTGCACGTCCTCCCCGTGTGTGCGTGTGTTTCCTCCGGGTGCTCCGGTTTCCTCCCACAGTCCAAAGATGTGCGGGTTAGGTGGATTGGCTATGCTAAATTGCCCTTAGTGTCCTAAAGAATAAGGTTAATTGGGAGGGGTTGTTGGGTTACTGGTATAGGGTGGATACGTTGACTTGAGTAGGGTGATCATTGCTCGGCACAACATCGAGGGCCGAAGGGCCTGTTCTGTGCTGTACTGTTCTGTGTTCTACGTCAGACTGCTGTTCATAGACTACAGCTCCACCTTGTTGTTGAAAACTCACCACTATTCTTAGAATTCCCCCTATACCAAAAAGGGCCTACATTCTAAATGGTGAACAGGGATTCTCACTCCCCGACTCCTATGCAGGCTTCGGTGGGTGCTATTCAGGTCAAACTATGTTTTCAAGTTATCCCCCGGTATAACCCATACCTTTGTTGCTCGTTCTGGGTGAGTGTGCTTAACACTCAATTTGGCTCTGTTTCTTGTTCTAAGCTCTGGAGTCGCCAGGTGCCGTTAAGACACCGCCACAAGCTTCAAGGTGACGTTCAAAGCAATAAAACCGTAAACCAATTAGTAAGTCCAAACAACTAGAGTTTATTATAATACAATTATAATAACTACCCATGCAGACGCTAAAGGATTAAACTTACTCCTACCGCTAAACAACTAATACTTATCTCGAAGGAACTGCTGGGTCAGGGAACAAGGCCTCTTGTTCTGCTCTGGTCTGCAGACTTCAGATTGTTATCAATTGAAAAGGGGGTCAGGAGTGCCTATTTCTGGTAGCGGTCGTCGTTAGGCACTTACTTGTTGATGGCTGCTGCTTGACGGCTGGAGTAGGAGACAGGAGCCAGGAGACAGGAGACTAAACCATGTGTGGGACCTTTCTTTTATAGGTCCCAGGGGGCCCGCGCCCCTTTGGGCGGACTCCCTTACCTGCTTGGAATCAATTGGGTCTCTTCCCAATCGATATGTTTGAATCCCCCCAATCATAGGGCAGTTCCTCGGTCACTGGGGCGGTTCTTGGGACCAATTGTTTTGAGCTTCTCTGGCGCCACAGGGTCTGGCCTTCCATAGAATGTATCGATTTGTGCTTAACTTGTGTCCATTGTATCTGGGATTCGCCCGGCATTGCCTCATTAGTATGTTAACTGGTTTCTTTTCACAGTGCTGTCTGGTTTCTGCAACAGTCAAAACTGGTTTCAGCAGTCGTCCCAATATACAATAGCCTTGCAAGATGCTTGTTTTCCAACATGTCCATTTTCCCTGCATTCCTTGCAATCTTCCATTTTGTGTTGGGCAGTGGCCACCCCAGGTGGCTACACCTTCACAGAAGATTTCATCTACTTACCACTTAGTAGCATCGATCCTGGGTCCCGCATTGCTAAGTAAGTAAAGTAGACTTTGGAATAACCACTGTTTCAGGTTGAAACTTTTAAGTTATTTTATTATTATATTTTTTCTTTTAAAAACTGCACTTACTGTCTTTACAGAAAGGTAAAAAGATCTTGCTTCTGGACCTTCCTGGTTGGTTGAAGGGACCTTCAGGCCCACCTTGACAATCAATCTTCTTTAAAGTCTGGTCTTCTTTAGATGTATTCGTTGGTGAGCTCGGTTTCTATGTCCAATCTTTCCTATGTACCGAGCTATGAGAGCTAGCTCTGCTGGCTGTCTCTGAGCTGACTCTGCCTCCTCTTTAAATTATGGTCTTCCTTAGATGTATTAGCTGTTTTAGCTCGGCTACTTTGCTTTGTCCCTTTCCCATGACCGAGCTGACTCTGCTTCCTTCACTCCTTCTCTCCTGGACTTCCTAATCTCCTGTCCCCTTTCTCATGGTTTATATATCTTTCTAACAGTTATTAAGTTTTTATCACATTATTGTAAAGTAACTTTTATTTCACTTGGATTGTAAAAGGTACCTTTAATCTGAATTTTTCTACACGACTAAGTATTCATTTTGACATGATCTCACCTCTCAGGTCTCTGATTACATTGTTTCCTTTGTGATGTTCAAAGTTCCTTTGTGTTATTCAAAAAATGCTTTGGTTTCAATAGGGGTGTGAATTTTGGTTCCTGTCATTTCTATAGTTTTATTTTCCAATTGTGTCCCCAGCTCATAATTTTGACTTTGATTTTGGCTCTAAATTATGTTTCTCGTAGACTGATAGTCTCCAATTTTATTTAATTTACCTGGTGTTAGCAGAATTTCACACCTATATATTTGTCTCCATAGTCATTCTTTTCTATCTGCTGATTTTACTTCAATGAGGGTGTGAATCATTGCTTTTAGCGTAATGCTAAAAATCCACTTGGTTATAACTTGAAAGGTTTACATTTATCACCTAACCCAACTGAAACCCTTATCCATGCTTTTCCAGATGCTTACTAAGATGGTTAATTTCAATGAAGGTGTGAATCATTGTTTTTAGCTTCATTAAAAAATCCTTTATGTTTGCTAAGCCTGTTTTGGAGAAAGAATCTGTATTTTATAATCCTGCTCTTTGCAGCTGCTGTTATCCCTTTGTGGGATCTTTCCCTACATTCTCTGATGTTTCTTAAATCAGGTATTGCCAGACTTCCATGTTTCAAATGACACATCTTTCCATATTATCAATTACAGCCTTCAACATCATTATCTTGACTAGACTAATAACCAAACTCTGCAATCTTGGGAAGAAACAAGAAGTTATAACTTGGGAAGAAATAATTTTAGCGGCATTTTCACTACCACTGTTATACTCACTTAGAAGAGTTTCATATCCTTTGCACATTAATTTAAGTGGTGACATTACTGGGAAGACAGCAGTGTGCACTGAAACCACAAAAACTAACTCACATGCTTGCTTTTGCCAAAGATTATTAAATAGTCAAAGAGTAAGAAAGAGCTTGCATTTACAAAACATACCATCGCACCCTCATGACATTCCAAAGAACTTCAAAGCCAAAGGTCTATTTTTCATTTGCAATCTCTGTTAGTAAGGCAAATGTGAGACAAATTTGACGGAGTAAGAGTCCAGAAAGTGCCAAAATCAATGGATTTTGAGAATACTTCAGTATCTGTGGCTGTGTGAAGAATTCCAATGTTTTTCACTTGGCTGCTTTCCTCCACTTTTTCATTACATTTAAGTTGCTATGGAAATGTGATACAATATAAAGTGATAGAAATCTAATTGGTACATTTTGCTGACGGCGACAAATTATAAAACAATATACAGGACACTACCTGTAAAACAGGCCTTTTTATGGCTGCCACAAAAAGCAGGGGTGTCTTGCTTCACAAAATTGGGTGTGACCTGCAATTATGCTTGTGCATATTTCTCTCTTAAAGGAGCAGCTCTGTATATTGAATGGAGATTACTGTCTGGCTACTGGTGGCATCCTGGCACATCACATACCTGGTCAGGCAGAGGAGACACCTCATTGACTCTTTTAACAGAATGAAAGAATAGGCAAGAAGTGGGTATGTCCCAGAAAGTCCATCGGTTCACCACCCCACATCCACCCTCTCTTCCTCACTCCTTCTTTATCCAGGCGGAATATCTGGGGCTGGAGCATCCCTCCCCGATGATCAAAAACAAGTTCTATGCTCGCTTTGAACAGTCAGCCAATACATCAGTGCCAACCGCCCCAACAGTCCTGGACACGCTCATACCCACTATTACAGCCTCAGGGAGGTAAGAGCTGCCTTCTTAAAAGTGAACCCGCGGAAAGCGACGAGCCCCGACCAGAGTCCCTGGGCGAGCACTCAGCCTGTGCAGACCAGCTGGTGAATGTATTCACAGATATTTCAACATCTCACTTCTTCACTCCAAGTTCCCTACCTGCTTCAAGAAGACCACCATAATATCAGTACGAAAGAACAAAGTAGCGTGCCTCAACGACTACCGACCGGTGGCCCTGACACCTGTTTTCATGAAGTTCTCTGAGCAGCTAGTCATGAGACTGATTAACATCCACCTCCCTAATGGTCTCGGTCCACTGCAGTTCGCTCATCCCCTCAACCAATCCACAGCAGATGCTATATCTCTGGCCCTACAATCAACACTCGAACGCCTTGACAACAAGAACACCTACGTTCATAGACTACAGCTCCGCCTTCAACATCATTATCCCGACTAGACTAATAACCAAACTCTGCAATCTTGGACTTGGCCCCCCCCTGTGCAGCTGGATCTTTGACTTCCTCACCAACAGACCGCAATCTGTCACGATAGGTAACAACACCTCCCCCACAATAGTCCTCAACACCGGGGCCCCGCAAAGTTGTGTGCTCAGTCCTCTACTGTACTCCCTATACATACACAACTGTGTGGCAAGGTTTAACTCCAATTTGATCTATAAGTTTGTCGTAGGTCGTATCACAAACAACGACAAATCAGACTACAGAACAGAGGTAGATGACTTGGTTGCATGGTGTGTGGAAAACAACCTCTCTCTAAATGTCAGCAAGACCAAGGAACTGACCATCGACTTCTGGAAGCGTAGCACGACTCGCCCGTGGTCCACATCAATGGCTCTGAAGTGGGGATGGTCGACAGCTTTACGTTCCTGGGGGTCACCATCACCAACAGTCTGTCCTGGTCCACTTCTTTTGATGCAACAGTCAAGAAAGCCCAACAACAGGGCAGCAGGGTAGCATGGTGGTTAGCATAAATGCTTCACAGCTCCAGGGTCCCAGGTTCGATTCCTGGCTGGGTCACTGTCTGTGTGGAGTCTGCACGTCCTCCCCCTGTGTGCGTGGGTTTCCTCCGGGTGCTCCGGTTTCCTCCCACAGTCCAAAGATGTGCGGGTTAGGTGGATTGGCCATGCTAAATTGCCCGTAGTGTCCTAATAAAAGTAAGGTTAAGGGGGGGGTTGTTGGGTTACGGGTATAGGGTGGATACGTGGGTTTGAGTAGGGTGATCATGGCTCGGCACAACATTGAGGGCCGAAGGGCCTGTTCTGTGCTGTACTGTTCTATGTTCTATGTTCTAACATCTCCACTTCCTATGAAGCGAAATAAATTTGGTTTGTCTGCATCGACTCTCACAAACCTCTACAGATGTGGCACAGAGAGCATCCTATCTGGCTGCATCACAGCTTGGTATGGCAACTGCTCGGCCCAAGATCACAAGAAACTGCAGAGTGTGGTGAACTCAGCCCACACATCACACAAGCTTGCCACCCTCATATTGATTCGGTCTACACCTCCCACTGCCTCAGAAAGGCATACAGGATTATCAGAGACCCCTTCCATCCAGGCTTTGCCTTCTTCCAGACCCTTCTATCAGGCAGAATGTACAGATGTTCAGAAGTCTGAAGACGCGCACATCCAGACATAGGAACAGCTTCTTCCCCACAGCTACTAGACTCCTCAACGACTCTCCGTCAGACTGATCTGTTCCCTGTAAGAACACTATACACAAAGCTCTGTGCTGCTCTTCCTCGTGTATCTGCTTTGTTTGGCCCTTGTTCCGCACTGTAAACAATCATTATTTGCCAATGTAGTTTGGCGATTATTCTTTTTGTCTGCTATGTACGCACTGTGTGCGTTCCTTTGGCTGCAGAAAAATACTTTTCATTGCACTTCGGGACATGTGACAATAAATCAATTAATGCGTAACCTGCCCTACCACATTCTCACTCTTGATACTTTCTCTTTCCTCACACTCTCTCGCTCCCACATTCCTCTTCTATAACTCTCTCCACGCACTTTCCTCAGACTCTCTCGCTCCCACATTCCTCCGCTATAACCCTCTCGATTCACTCTCCCCTCACTCCCACATTCCTCCTCTGTAACCCTCTCCACTCACTCTGCCCTCACACTCCCTCGCTCTCACATTCCTCCTCTGTAGCCCTCTCCTTCACTCACTCAGTCCTTACACTCCCACTTTCCTCCTCTCTAACCATCTCCCTCATACTCACTCCTCCCTGCACCCAATCCTCTCTACCTCTTTCTTCACCCCTCAATATCCTGAGAGCTCTCTGAAAAAGCTCCCTCCCTGTAATAACCCGCCAACTCAACAGACCGATCAAGACCTTCGATCCAGACCTTCAGAGCACCCTGCGTGCTCTCATCCCACGTATTCCCCGTGTTGGAGATCTCTACTGCCTCCCGAAAATACACAAGGTCAACACACCAGGCCGGCTTATGATATCAGGCAATGAAACCCTGTGTGAGAACCTCTCTGGCTGCATCAAGGGCATCTTGAAACCCATCATACAAGGAACACCTAGCTTCTGTCACGATACGACGGACTTCAGAAACTCTCAGCACCCATGGACCAGTTGAACCAGGAACATTCCTAGTCACAAGCAGCACGGTAGCATGGTGGTTAGTATAAATGCTTCACAGCTCCAGGGTCCCAGGTTCAATTCCCGGCTGGGTCACTGTCTGTGTGGAGTCTGCACGTCCTCCCCGTGTGTGTGTGGGTTTCCTCCGGGTGCTCCGGTTTCCTCCCACAGTCCAAAGATGTGCGGGTTAGGTGGATTGGCCATGCTAAATTGCCCGTAGTGTCCTAAAAAGTAAGGTAATGGGGGGGGTTGTTGGGTTACGGGTATAGGGTGGATACGTGGGTTTGAGTAGGGTGATCATTGCTCGGCACAACATTGAGGGCTGAAGGGCCTGTTCTGTGCTGTACTGTTCTATGTTCTATAATGAACGTCTCGGCACTCTCCACCATCATCCCCCATGATGACGGCATTGCTGCAACAGCCTCAGTACTCAACACCGGCAACTGCCAATCTGCAGACACAATTATGCAACTCATCTGCTTCATTCTAGATCATAACATTTTCACCTTCGCAACAAGTTCTTCATCCAGACACACGGGACACCAAGGAGACCAAATTCGCACCTCAACATGCCAACATCTTCATGCACAAGTTTGAACAAGACCTCACCGCACAGGACCTTCAACCGATATTATACACCAGATACATCGATGACATATTTTTCCTTTGGACCTACGGCAAAAAATCACTGAAACAACTACACGATGACATCCACTTCTCCAGCTTCCACCCGAAACACATTAAAGAAGCCATCCCCTGTGGACAAGCCCTCCGTATACACAGGATCTGCTCAGGCGAGTGTAACAAACATCTAGACGCTGAAAGATGCCTTTGTACAAAGATGCCGTGGGCAGCACGGTAGCATAGTGGTTAGCACAATTGCTTCGCAGCTCCAGGGTCCCAGGTTCGATTCCTGGCTTGGGTCACTGTCTGTGCGGCGTCTGCACATCCTCCCCGTGTGTGCGTGGGTTTTCTCCAGGTGCTCCGGTTTCCTCCCACAGTCCAAAGATGTGCAGGTTAGGTGGATTGGCCATGATAAATTGCCCTGAGTCCCACTCCCGGCGCAAATGCTCGCATTCAAAGTGTCGTCTTGTATCTTTGACTTTGTTTATATATATATGTTTCTGGAACCTACCTCTTCATTAGCCTGAGGAAGGAGCTGTGCTCTGAAAGCTAGTGATTGGAAACAAACCTGTTGGACTTTAACCTGGTGTTGTAAAACTTCTTACTGTGCTCACCCCAGTCCAACGCCGGCATCCCACATCATGGCCTGTAATAACCCATCACAGCTCGCTCGGCTGATGATTGGCCTTTCGGGCCTCCAATCAGAAGCCACTGAGGGAGGGGGCAGCGCGGACCAATGGCGTTGGCGGCCCAGTTGGCGGGGGTGGGGGCAGCAGTTCGCCAGCCAATGGCGACAGGTTATTGAGAGAGGCCCGACCAATGGAGATGCGAAGCAACCGCCAGCCAATGGGACGCGGGCACGAGGGGCGGACAACCCAATAGTGGGACTGGAGAGCGGCCAGCCAATGCGGACGGAGCCAATGGGAAGGGAGGACGAGGAGGAACGCGTGCTGGCCAATGGGGAGCGTGCGCGTGCGCGGGGGGCGGCATCCGGGTTGACGGAAGAGCGAGCCCGGGACACAGCGAGAGAGACGCTGAGTGAGGAAAGCGACCGGGACCGGGCAGGGGGGGAGGAAACTACCGGAGGGCTGGCTGCCAGCGGCGATGCTCAAGCTGCTCGCACAAAAAGGATCGAAGTCCATGCAGATCATCGCACTAAGGAGGGAGCATGTGCGGAGAATTGGCTGCCTGCTTCTGATTGTGGTGGCTCTGGTTCTGTACAGACTCAGGTACTGGGCCCGGGGTGGGTGGGTAATGACCATCTAATCCTTCTTAGATGGGGTTCCCCTGAGGGGCGTGAATTGGCCAGGACAACTCCTGTGCTCTTCTGCCAGCAGTGTCACCGGTTCCCTTTGCCGCTTACGGCTGCCACCTCTTGGCAATGCGTCCTGCAACTGCAAGATTTGCCCCAGAAGTTTTTATCCCTCACATATTTTGAGTCTTGACTCTTGAAGTTTGGAATTGGAGTCAGGAACACTACCACATAGCAACACTGATGTTTCTCGAGGTTGGCGGTCTTTCCCCTTAAAAGCAAGATACTGCAGATGCTGGAAATCGATGAAATAGAAACAGAAAATGCTGGATAAAAGCAGCAGGTCTGGCAGCTTCTGTGGAGAGAGAAACACAGTTAAAAGTTTTGGGTCCATTGACCCTTCTTCAGAACTAGACTTAAAGTAGTGCTTTTTGTGGCAATGTTTACGCATGTCAACATAGCCAGGCAAAAACGTACTGCAGTGATCGACAGATGTTGTTGCAGATCTCTTCCTGCTCCAAATGTCACTTACCCAAAGGGAAACAGGCCACTACTGCAGAAGCCATTATTTATTAGAGCTGTAACAGAAATGACTTTCTAATAAATTAACAAAAGCACAAATATAGTGTTAGGTAATAAAATATAATTATAAGGATTTATATTTGTATTGATAAACATTAAAATAAAGCTTTATTGTCCATGCAAAAGTGGAAATTTGTCTCTGGCTTCACCTCCAGTAAAACATTTGATCATACAGGTTGATTCCGACCTCGGGTGACTGTGTAGCGTTTGTACATTCTCCCTGTGTCTGCATGTTAGGCAAGGAGTGGTGCAGTGGTTAGCTCTGCTGCCTCACAGCACTGAGGATACAGGTTCGATCCTGGACCCGGGTCACTGTCCGTATGGCGTTTGCACATTCTCCCCATGTTGGCTTGGGTCTCACTCCTACAACCCAAAGATGTGCAGGGTAGATGGATTGGTTACGCTAAATTGCCCCTTAATTGGAAAAAGAAATCTGGTGTAGTGCAACAAAGAATTGTAAATATTGGTTGGTCGGTTCCTCTTTCAGCTCCTCTCAAGTGTGTGTGTGTGTGTGTGTCTGGGGGGGGGGGGGTGGGGCACAATGCTGGTTGATCACCTTCATATCAGTTATGAGTTTTGGTTTTGACAGAACGTTTTAAACCGGATAGATGCCCTTCCTTCCGCCCACCTTCCCTGTTTATCCAGGCTGGCGACTGGCATCTAAACATGCTGGTATGCCTGCAACAGTGGCTGGGTTCTTTTGTTACCAACACGTCTGCAGTGGGACTTGAGGCTGGGGCCTTCCGGCGCACGGACAGGAAAGCCACTCCACCAGTCCCCCCTCAGTTAGTATTTGTAGTGAGAACAGACAATTGATATTTCGGACTTGGCGCCATATAAATCTCCTGAAAGAAGGTGGGAATGGAAGAAAAAACAGCAGTGTGGAAAGTACTGGAGAAATTATGGGCGGATGATATGACACACTTGGTGTGTAAGGCATCACATTCTTTTTCAATATTCTTTCTTTCTGCCAAAGGATCCCAAGCCACAATAATCAACCAAAAATATGGATTTATTTTACAAGAGATAATCTTTATTTTTGCAAGAGATAATCTATGTAACATTGCTGTATTTGTGACTGCAACAAGAGGCCTTCCTCTGTTTTCAGATCAGAAAGATCATGCAGTGCTTTGAGGTTTGTGTGGGTTGGTAGAATTGCTTTGTTAATTTGTGTCCGGTTTTAGAAACTTAAGGCTTGCATGGAGTTATAATAGGACACTGAGGAAAACTTGTGTGGATACTTGTTGAGATCTGTTTGTTGTTACTTTTAAGGCCCCCCAAGTTTGGACACCTATTTAATTTTTTTGCACATTGTTTCAGTAAGCAGTGTCTTGGGGACAATGCAATGTAACTTTGCATCTAAATTTGATTATGACTCCCCTTTAGGCACTGCCTTTCCTCTGTTCCCTCCCCTCTCCATCCAGGTGCCCGCAGGAGGAAGTAATCCATCTCTGTTGTAGGCCCAAACTATTTGGTTAGTCTGTACCATGACAAAACAAATTAATCTTGAATGCGATGACTGAGCCTCAACAGCCCAAGGCAAAGTCATTGTGCCAGCTAGCTTTAATGCAGTTACTTGTGTTGGGCACTGCAGGGGAATTGGAGCAATTTTCCCCCCTTTTGACCGACTACGTTTCCTAGTAGTAACATGGAAAATATGAAGAGGACAAAAAAATAAAAGCTTAGAAAGAAATAAGAAACAATGATCCTTTTTTAATTGCTAATGGTAGTACTGACTAAAGTGAATAGTCATTTGTACTACTGTAGCCTGAAGTAATCTTTATTATGCTAGTGTTATACTATTGTACTAGCGCTACCAAACTAGCATGTGGCCTTCAGTGAGAATGTGTGATTTGTTTAAACAGATGTTGGTTTATAGCCCATACTGAGGGACTGAGGCGTCTTGAATTTGGTACGGTATGATGTCCTCTGCTTTCTTGATAAGGATGGCTTTGATGTGTAGTGTTCAACAAAGAACATCAAGCTATGTTGATTAACAACGCTAAGTTATTAACACTGCTTATAACTAGATTCAAATGTCTTCCTGAGTACAAAGGTTGCCAAATAAACTATGCTATAACTATATCTACAGATCTGAACACGCGACTGCTCTCTCTCTCACGCGTAAACACCTTTTCCCAGAATCAAAAATGTCACGTGATTTACGTGACTGCTTTTTTAAAATCTAGAGGTGATGTCAGGGAAGGCAGTACAATGCTCCCCCTGCAGAATGTTTGAGGTGAGGGACACCGTCAGTGTCCCTGCTGATTTCATCTGTGGGAAGTGCACCCAACTCCAGCTCCTCAAAAACCGTGTTAGGGACCTGGAGCTTGAGCTGGATGAACTTCGGATCATTCGGGAGGCAGAGGGGGTCATAGATAGGAGCTTCAGGGAAGTAGTTACACCAAAGACTGGAGATAGATGGGTAACTGTAAGAGGGACTGGGAAGAAGCAGTCAGTGCAGGGACCCCCTGCAGTCGTTCCCCTGAGTAACAAGTATACCGTTTTGGATACTTGTGGGGGGGACGACTTACCAGGGGTAAGCCATGGGGTACGGGCCTCTGGTACGGAGTCTGTCCCTGTTGCTCAGAAGGGAAGGGGGAAAAGGAGTAGAACATTAGTAATTGGGAATAGTCAGGGGCACAGATAGGAGATTTTGTGGGAGCGAGGAGACTCACGTTTGGTATGTTGCCTCCCAGGTGCAAGGGTACGTGATGTCTCGGATCGTGTTTTCCGGGTCCTTAAGGGGGAGGGGGAGCAGCCCCAAGTCGTAGTCCACATTGGCACTAACGACATAGGTAGGAAAGGGGACAAGGATGTCAGGCAGGCCTTTAGGGAGCTAGGATGGAAGCTCAGAGCGAGAACAAACAGAGTTGTTATCTCTGGGTTGTTGCCCGTGCCACGTGATAGTGAGATGAGGAATAGGGAGAGAGAGCAATTAAACACGTGGCTACAGGGATGGTGCAGGCGGGAGGGATTCAGATTTCTGGATAACTGGGGCTCTTTCTGGGGAAGGTGGGACCTCTATAGACAGGATGGTCTACATCTGAACCTGAGGGGCACCAATATCCTGGGGGGGAGATTTGTTGGTGCTCTTTGGGGGGGTTTAAACTAATTCAGCAGGGGCATGGGAACCTGGATTGTAGTTTTGGGGTGCGAGAGATTGAGAGTAGAGAGGTCAGGAGCACAGATTTGACTTCGCAGGAGGGTGCCAGTGTTCAGGTAGGTGGTTTGAAGTGTGTCTACTTCAATGCCAGGAGTATACAAAATAAGGTAGGGGAACTGGCAGCATGGGTTGGCACTTGGGATTTCGATGTTGTGGCCATTTCAGAGACATGTATAGAGCAGGGACAGGAAAGGTTGTTGCAGGTTCCGGGGTTTAGGTGTTTTAGTAAGCTCAGAAAAGGGGGCAAAAGAGGGGGAGGTGTGGCGCTGCTAGTCAAGGGCAGTATTAAGGTGGCGGAAAGGATGCTAGATGGGGACTCTTCTTCCGAGGTAGTATGGGCTGAGGTTAGAAACAGGAAAGGAGAGGTCACCCTGTTGGGAGTTTTCTATAGGCCACCTAATAGTTCTAGGGATATAGAGGAAAGGATGGCGAAGATGATTCTGGAAAAGAGCGAAAGTAACAAGGTAGTTATTATGGGAGACTTTAACTTTCCAAATATTGATTGGAAAATATATAGTTCGAGTACATTAGATGGGTCGTTCTTTGTACAATGTGTGCAAGAGGGTTTCCTGACACCATATGTTGACAGGCCAACAAGAGGCGAGGCCACATTGGATTTGGTTTTGGGTAATAAACCAGGCCAGGTGTTAGATCTGGAGGTAGGTGAGCACTTTGGAAACAGTGACCACAATTCGGTGACCTTTACGTTAATGATAGAAAGGGATAAGTATACCCCGCAGGGCAAGAGTTATAGCTGGGGGAAGGGCAATTATGATGCCATTAGACATGACTTAGGATGTGTAGGTTGGAGAAGTAGGCTGCAAAGGTTGGGCACACTGGATATGTGGAGCTTGTTCAAGGAACAGCTATTGCATGTTCTTGATAAGTACGTACCAGTCAGGCAGGGAGGAAGGGGTCGAGCGAGGGAACCGTGGTTTACCAAAGAAGTGGAATCTCTTGTTCAGAGGAAGAAGGAGGCCTATGTGAAGATGAGGCGTGAAGTTTCAGTTGGGGCGCTTGATAGTTACAAGGAAGCGAGGAAGGATCTAAAGAGAGAGCTAAGACGAGCAAGGAAGGGACATGAGAAGTCTTTGGCAGGTAGGATCAAGGAAAACCCAAAAGCTTTCTATAGATATGTCAGGAATAAAAGAATGACTAGGGTAAGAGTAGGGCCAGTCAAGGACAGTGGTGGGAAGTTGTGTGTGGAGGCTGAGGAGATAAGCGAGATACTAAATGAATATTTTTCGTCAGTATTCACTCAGGAAAAAGATAATGTTGTGGAGGAGAATGCTGAGACCCAGGCTATTAGAATAGATGGCATTGAGGTGCGTAGGGAAGAAGTGTTGGCAATTCTGGACAAGGTGAAAATAGATAAGTCCCCGGGGCCTGATGGGATTTATCCTAGGATTCTTTGGGAAGCCAGGGAAGAGATTGCTGAGCCTTTGGCTTTGATTTTTATGTCATCATTGGCTACAGGAATAGTGCCAGAGGACTGGAGGATAGCAAATGTGGTCCCTTTGTTCAAGAAGGGGTGTAGAGAGAACCCCGGTAACTATAGGCCAGTGAGCCTCACGTCTGTTGTGGGTAAAGTCTTGGAGAAGATTATAAGAGATACGATTTATAATCATCTAGATTGGAATAATATGATTAGGGATAGTCAGCATGGTTTTGTGAAGGGTAGGTCATGCCTCACAAACCTTATCAAGTTCTTTGAGAAGGTGACTGAACACGTAGAAAAAAGGGTAGAGCAGTTGATGTGGTGTATATGGATTTCAGTAAAGCGTTTGATAAGGTTCCCCATGGTCGTCTATTGCAGAAAATACGGAGGCTGGGGATTGAGGGTGATTTAGAGATGTGGATCAGAAATTGGCTAGTTGAAAGAAGACAGAGGGTGATGGTTGATGGCAAACGTTCAGAATGGAGTTCAGTTACGAGTGGCGTACCACAAGGATCTGTTCTGGGGCCGTTGCTGTTTGTCATTTTTATAAATGACCTAGAGGAGGGCACAGAGGGTTGGGTGAGTAAATTTGCAGACGACACTAAAGTCGGTGGCGTTGTAGACAGTGTGGAAGGATGTTGCAGGTTACAGAGGGACATAGATAAGCTGCAGAGCTGGGCTGAGAGGTGGCAAATGAAGTTTAATGTAGAGAAGTGTGAGGTGATTCACTTTGGAAAGAATAACAGGAATGCGGAATATTTGGCTAATGGTAAAATTCTTAGCAGTGTGGATGAGCAGAGGGATCTCGGTGTCCGTGTACATAGATCCCTGAAAGTTGCCGCCCAGGTTGATAGGGTTGTGAAGAAGGCCTATGGTGTGTTGGCCTTTATTGGTAGAGGGATTGAGTTCCGGAGCCATGAGGTCATGTTGCAGCTGTACAAAACTCTGGTACGGCCGCATTTGTAGTATTGCGTACAGTTCTGGTCGCCTCATTATAGGAAGGATGTGGAAGCTTTGGAACGGGTGCAGAGGAGATTTACCCGGATGTTGCCTGGTATGGAGGGAAAATCTTATGAGGAAAGGCTGATGGACTTGAGGTTGTTTTCGTTAGAGAGAAGAAGGTTAAGAGGTGACTTAATAGAGGCATACAAAATGATCAGAGGGTTAGATCGGGTGGACAGTGAGAGCCTTCTGGAGGTGGCTAGCACGAGGGGACATATCCTTAAATTGAGGGGTAATAGATATAGGACAGACGTCAGAGGTAGGTTTTTTACGCAAAGAGTGGTGAGGCCGTGGAATGCCCTACCTGCAACAGTAGTGAACTCACCAACATTGAGGGCATTTAAAAGTTTACTGGATAAGCATATGGATGATAATGGCATAGTGTAGGTTAGATGGCCTTTAGTTTTTGACTTCCCATGTCGGTGCAACATCGTGGGCCGAAGGGCCTGTACTGCGCTGTATCGTTCTATTTTCTATGCTCTTCATCACCATCTGGTGGTCAGATGTATTTACATAGAATTGTTAACCCTTAATTTACCATACAATATCCATATTGTCTCATTCCTCTTCCTTTGAATTTGTTTGGAGACTTGTACAAATATATTTACATGATATGAGCATTGCATGTACTATACATGGTTGAATGGTTACTGTCCATTTGTTAACAATTTTTTTTTAAAAAGTTCACAAATTGAGTTTTTATATGTGTGGACCTTCTCAATCGTGGTGGTTCAACAGATGTCGTTGGCTTTGCTGCAGTCACAACATCTCGCTGTCGTGCTGTAGACGTTGTCTTAAGTACCAGGGACAGGTTTAGCACAGGGCTAAATCTCTGGCTTTCAAAGCAGACCAAGGCAGACCAGCAGCACGGTCACAATTCCTGTACCAGCCTCCCCGAACAGGCGCCGGAATGTGGCGACTAGGGGCTTTTCACAACTTCATTTGAAGCCTACTTGTGACAATAAGCAATTTTCATTTCAAGTAGATCTGTGTCAAGCTCTGTGTGGAAATACAGGTTGAATTGTCTTCACTTTGAGAAGCATTCTATATTTCCTTCGTAGGATTGATCCATAGCCCGTGAGAACAATGTGCGAGTGTGGAGCTGCCTGGCGAATCACACGTGCCATGCAAGACCATCCTCCTGTCGGAAGCTGTACCCGCATATGATCTCCCGGCTCTAGCGTTGCTAGATCCTTAACTGTCCTGCCGTCGTAATGTTGCTGATTCTCTTTGCTTTGCTTAATTTTCTGTACAGCATCTTCATTGGCAGGATTTACAGTAGGTAAACATGGTAATGTAGTGTGTAGCTGTCGATTCATCAGTAGTTGTGCTGGTGAGAATCCAGTTGCTAGTGGTGTCGCTCTGGAGCTTAAAGCTAAGTATGGATCACTTCTTGAATCCAATGCTTTTTTGAGTAGTTGTTTGGCCAAATGCGCACCTTTTTCAGCCTTCCGATTAGATTGGGGATGAAGTGAGCTGGAAGTGACATGCTGAAGATCGTATTGTTGTGAGACCTCTGTCCAGTCACAGCTGTCAAAACATGGACCGTTGTCACTCATGTCATTTAACGGCATTCCGTGCCTTGCAAAGATCTTTTTTGTCGCCTTTATGACCGCTTTCGAACTGGTATTGGGTAATTTGATCACCTCGGGGTAATTCGCAAAGTAGCCTATGACTACAAATAATCATTTCTGTGGAAGACAAACAGGTCGATGCTGACCTTCGACCATGGAGCCATGACTAGTTTATGCATTGTAAGTGTTTCCTTCTGCTGATGGGACTGGTTCTTCTGACAGGATTTGAATGCTGTGACAAGGTTATTGATTTTCTCATTAATGCTGGCCAATAGACGGATTGATGAGCTCTTTGTTTACATTTTTCCATCCCCAGATGGCCTTCATGCACCTTGCTGAGGATCATGTTTTTCAACGAAGATGGAATTACAATCTGGTCTTGTCTAAGCAGGAATCCATTTACGCTGTTCTGATCTGCTTGAATGTTTCTGTAGTTGGAACAAGTTCCTTTGGGCCAACTATTGCACATGCAATGCAGCACACGTTGGATCATTTCTTCCTTGGACGTTTCTTCCTTGATGAGTTCCATTTTTTCATCAGAGTAAAACAGACTAGAATCAGGGCAGCCTGAGCTTCCTGGACAATGTCGGTCGTCCCTGGCTCTTCAGTTGCATGCGACAGTGCATCCGCTACAACAATTTCTTTACTCGTCGTGTAGACTAGCTCAGCATCATTCCTCTGAAGTTTCATTATCATACGTTGAAGTCTCGGAAACATGTCATTCAAGTTTTTCTTTATGATGGAGATGAGAGGGCGATGATCTGTTTCCACTGTAAAGGTGGGTAACCCATACACATAGTTATAGAACTTATCCATGCCAATGAGGAGACCCAAACACTCTTTTCTATTTGCGCATAGCGCTGTTCAGTTGGAGTCATTGCTCTCAAGCCTATGGAATCGGTTGCCATTGTCCGTCACATGTCTGCTGTAGTAGAACAGCTCCTATGCCATCTTTGTTAGCATCTGTAGATACCTTTGTGTTGATCTTGGGTTCAAAGAAGGTCAAGACTGATGCTGTGATGAGTGCTGTCTTCAGGTCAGGCCACTCCATCTTGTGTTCCTCAGACCATGTGAAAACAACATTTTTCCGTATTAGCTGCCTCAGAGCCATAGTATAGAATTTACGGTGCAGAAGTAGACCATTCAGCCCATCGAGTCTGCACTGGCTCTTGGAAAGAGCTCCCTACTTAAGCCCACACCTCCACCCTATCCCCGTAACCCAGGAACCCCAGCTAACCTATCAAGCCTGCTTGATATGTATAAATAATATATATTTATATAAATAATATAATAAAATATAAATAAAAAATATATAAATAACTATATCTACAGATCTGAACACACGACTACTCTCTCACGCCTAAACTCCTCCCAGAATCAAGGATGTCACGTGATCTACGTGACTACTCTTGATCACCGTTTGGTGGTTAGATGTATTTACATAGAATTGTTAACCCTTCATTTACCATACAATATCCATATTGTCACATACGGTGCTCCAGATTTGAATGTTGGGAGAGCATGGATAAGAAATTCCACTTTCGAAGGAACTTTGTAAAGACTCAACACTAAACCCGTAAGGAGCCTAGGAAACTGAAGTAACTAACATAGGCAGTAGGGAACTGAGAAGCAGTGATGGATGTTAAAAGCTCGGCTTAGTGTCTGTGACTAGCAGAGTTTTGCAGCTTTTTGTTCTGTTAGGCAGGTGACACTATAGACACTACAAGATAATACTTGTGACATTACAAAATTTACTAATGTTGGTAAGCTATGAATAAATGTCAGGATGCAAGTATTCAAGCTGAACTAATTATGTGGATAGGTTAAAGAATGTCACCCAGCTTTTCACTTGACAAATACGTGTTGCAACAGGGGAAATGGTGTCTCTAATTAAACCAAAGGTAATAAATTTGGTTTTGATAACTGACAATCCACTATACACTTCCTGAGGTTATGAAGCTATTAGTGATTGAGCTCATGGAGCACATGGATACATTCTCTCTCTTCTCTCTTCTCTCTCTCTCTCTCTCTCTCTCTCTCTCTCTCCCCCCCCCCCCCCCCCCCCCCCCGAGCGTCGTGATTTAACAGGGATTCATTAGGCTGAAGATGATCATTTTAGATTAGAACAAACAGCATCAGGAGGGGACATTATCCGGCTTTCAAAGATGTCAATTTGATGTCTGTTCAACATGAACTGTAGCACTAAACTGCACATGAAGACAATAAAAAATATAATATATAGTGGAACAGCATCTAGTTCCACCCTTGGTAAAAGACTGAATACATTGGGGTTAACTATATATGGATTGAGATATCTGAACATTTTGTGGAACACCATGGTTTTTAAGCAGTTGCAGCATTAAAGTGGTCCAATGGAAAACAATCCAGTTCGGATTGAATAGTGAATATTTAGGGATGCAGAGACAAATCAAGTGCATTGTTTGGTTATCCCTGGGTACAGGAAGAATTTCAGGGGAGTGACTAAGTAACATATGATCCATGTAAGTATGCAATCTATGACAGGTGTGGATGTAATAGGCAGATTTTGTTCCACCACTCCTTTCTCCACCCATGAACGTAATGTGAACCATAATCTAATTCTTTCATCGGCAGCAGGCTTGACTGATTTCTGTATGTGCAAGAAAAATTAAGATTTATGTTTTCACAGTTATTTTTAGCCTTCAAAATATGTGTAGTTAATCATTAAATTGTCCAATTCCAAAAATTGTTCAGGCAGACTTAATATTGTAACCAGGTGAAGCTTTTAATCTTCGAAAGACATTGGAGCAGGTAATCGTCTGAGAAATTACTGGTTATAGTTTGTGGTGCATCATGCATGTGCTGCTAAGTCTGGCAACACCAATACACATGAGAATTTGAGTCTTACGATGATAATTATAAAAATAAATAAAAGATTGCCTGGGGACGATGTGAACTTGCCGCAAAATGTGCACTGTTTGATCTTGTGAGCTGGGGCTTCCTTTGGTTACAGTTGGTTTTGCACTGTACACTGGCACTGCTTGTGGTTTTGCAGCAGACACTGGCAGAGTTTGGTTCCCTTATGCCAGTGCATACTTGGAGCATTATTCCCAGTGATTGCTACTGGGATGGGTAATGTTGCTTATGCATTTGCAATAGCCGTTGCTCAAAGCCCTGAGTGACATATTATATATTAGCTGATGTTGTCTCCGCATCTTGAGAACTTGCGTTGAGTGTTACGGAACCGTCCCTGCAGCTAATATTTTATACTGTTTACCAATACAACAATTTCCATAAGTAAGAAGCCTGCTTTAAGCTCTGAAATTGGCCCCATGGCAATAGCCTGATCATTTGGGATGAGTATCTGGATAAAAATAAACCTCCTTAAGCTTTGGACACAAGGATTGAAATGTCTCTTCCCTCTGTTATTTTTAACCTAGCAGAGAGCCAGCAACCTGAAGTGCCTTTTTAAAAACATTTTCTAAAATATAAACTATTGGGAGCTGCAAGAGGAAAATTCGGCATTTTTGAGCCAAGTGCTTGGCAAATGGTCAAGTCTCTCGTGCAGATACATAATTTGCATATATCAGTAAAAAGCGGGCACAGAACTATATTAATTTAATGGAAAACATAATTTAGTGGAGAACGTGTTTTCACTTGATTTTTTTTTTAAAAAGCTTCTATTGGAATATTTTTAATTTATTGTTTCTGCTGTATCAGAAACAATGGTCGTCACCAGAAAATCTGCTCTTCGAATTATCTATAACCACAATGTAGCTATACCACTCGACCAGTTTTATTTGGAACACAATTTATTTCATTAAAATAACAGTTTGAAACTGTAACATGCAGCATATTGATTAGCCTTCTATTCCCAAAATAAAACAAAATGGATTTTACTTTTCTTGACTTAAGGTTTTGATGGCATTTTTCATGTTAATGAGAGCCAACCGGAAAAGGTTGGGAGTTGCAAGGGAAACGTTAAGGAGATGCATGTGGCTCTGGAGCCATGGGCTGCTGACTCCATACTAAGGAAATCAGTTGGCTGATACTGCTGCGGATGAAGACAGAAATACCTGCCGCAGTGCCTTTCCTAAACTCAGGACATAATTCCAAAACACTTTACAGCAATTATATATTTTTGAGTAGTACAACGTAGGGAAACAGTCAGTTGGCCACATAATTGGAATATAGTAGTGACTGGATAAACTGTTTTTGCAAAGTTGTTTGAGGGATAAATATTAACTAGGATAGCCTTCCTTTTTGAAAAAAAAAAGCCTGTAAGCTAGATCCTTTTACGGAAAAGGAATGTCACCGGAACAAATCCAACGATTCATTAATGTATTGGGCAAGTTTAATTACAATCTCAGGAAGCCTTTTATTTATTCTTTCACAGAATGTCGGCGTCGCTGTCTCGGCCCAGCATTTATTGCCCATCCATAATTTACCTTGAGAAGGTGGTGGTGAGCCACCTTCCGGAACCATTGCAGTCCATTTGATCTAAGTGTTGTTAGAAATGGAATTCCAGAATTCTGACTCAGCGACCATGAAGAAATTGTGATTATAGTCCCAAACTGGTATGGTGTATGTCTTGGAAGGCAATGTACAGGATGTGGTGTTCCAATGGATCTGCTCCCCCTGTCCTTCTAGGTGGTAGCTTTGATGGGTTTGTCAGGTGCCTCTGTGAGTTTCTGCAGTGCATTCTACAGATGGTACACACTTGCTGCTACTCCATAAAATCCCTATGGTGTAGAAGGAGGCCATTCAGCTCAATGAGTCTGCACAAACCCTCTGAAAGAGCATCCTCCCCCGCCCTATCCCCGTAACCCCACCTAACCTGGACATCTTTGGACACTAAGGCGACATTTTAACATGGCCAATCCACCAAATCCGCACATCTTTAGACAGTGGGAGGAAACCGGAGCACCCGGAGGAAACTCGCGCTCTCTTTCGGTGTCTGGATTCAGACTGTTTGAAATGTAGCTGCACTGTCACCGAGGGAAGTCATTTTCAAAATGTGCTGTGTGAATGACCTCACAAACTTCCTGGGGATTCTACGCAAATATCTGCGTATCACAAACTCTCACGGTGCAGAAGGAAACCATTTGGCACATTGTGTCTGCACTCGCTCTCCAAAAGAGCATCATGACTTTGTGCCAATCCCCAGCCTTTTTCTCATACCCCTGCACATTATTTCTATTCAAGTAATCATCTAATGCCCTCTTAAATACCTCCATTGACTCTGCCTCCACCACACTTTCAGGCAGCGCATTCCAAACTTGAATAACTCATTGTGTGTAGAAGTTTTCTCTCGCATCACATTTGCTTCTTTTGCAAATCACCCTAAATCTGTACCCTCTCTCTCTTGATCTTTTTATGAGCAGGGACAGTTTCTCCCTCTCTGCTCTGTACAGCCCCCTCATGATTTTGAACATCTCCATCAAATCTCCTCTCCGCTTTCTTCTCTCCATGAGAACAGCTCCAACCTCTCCAATCCATCCTCATAACTGAAGTTTCTCACCCCTGGGACTATCTTCTAAACCTCTTCTGCACGCTCTCTATTGCATTCAAATCTTTCCTATAGTGTGGCGCCCAGAACTGTCCACAATATTCTAGCTGAGGTCTAACTAGTGACTTGTATAAGTTCAGCATCACCTTCCTGCTCTGTGCCCCTATTAATAAAGCCCAGAATACTTTATGCTTTATTAACTGTTCTCTCCACCTCTCTATGCACATATACATCCAGGTTCCTCTGCTCCTGCACCTCATTAAGAATTTTACCCCTTATTTTATATTGCCTCTCCATTTTCATCCTACCAAAATGTATTACCTCACACTTCTCTACCACTGGACCACACCTGTTATAACACTCGGAAGGCAATTTGGGCAGCCAAAGAGAACCAGTGCTGTTACTGTGGAGAACATTTTCATTAGCAAACACCAATTAAATAACATCTGAGCACATAAAAAAAACAGTATATAGGAACTATTAATACATGCCCGCAGAGTGCTTTGTGCGATCAGTTACACTTTGAATTCTATGTTGTAGAGTCAGCTCATCCAATAGAAATCTATAGTGTCTCTGGGCCACATGTAACAGGTTGGGAGAGCATCAGGGTCACGGGTTGGATTATCCAATACCGGCAACTTGAAAACGGCAACTGGGTAGCCTTAAAACTGGCCTGTTGTGGAAGACCTGCATTGGCTGGAGTTGGACATGGAAGATGTTCAAAAGAAGAGTGGCCCTCTTCTCATCAAAATGAACATCAGAGTCTGGGTGGAGGTAGCTGAGTGGGCACTGTCTCCCCTGTGAATGTTTCGGCTCACTCAAAATTTAGTTCGACCGGACTAAAGCCAATAAGACAACAGGAGATATATTAATTCAGGACAATTTATTAAGGAACGAGTTATACTGAACAAACCAAGGCAGCAACCTGTCTGGCTTTTACTTTCTGTCTGAGCTTTGGGTGTGGTTCAACATGCTTGACTCCCCTCTAGGTTAATTTGCTCTGATAGCTTCTTTCTTTACAATGTCTACGGTTTGCATCTCTGGGATTCTGCTCTGTTTCTGTTGACCCTATGAACTCTGGCTTTTTAACCCCTTCTGACCGTCAGACCACCTCATGTTCAAAGCCACTCCAGCCTACTGGTTGACTGAGACACTGATCAGTGTCTTGACCATTCTAATTGAGACATTGTGGTGAGAAGAGACTTAAGAGGAGAAATGTGAAGACCCTATTCTTTTAACTGGTGAGAACTGGTTTGAGTTAGTTTTACTTGGTTCTCAAGTTCCATGCTGTGCGAGGTTACCAGAGCTTGCAACTCCTCTTGGCCCGAAACATGCAATATGAAACTTGCAACTGAAAGTGTTACAATTAATTCTTTTAACCTTTTACATCAATCAAGTTACACAATCAAAATATGCATAACTCACTCAAAGGATCAGTTAGCATAGGAATGCAACTGATGTAAGATCAAACTAACTGCTTTGGCTCATGTATAGTCTTGGATTAAAAATAAAGTGAAACTCCTCCTAATTGCCCCCAAAACTACCTATACCCCTGAGCCAGAAACCTGGTAGAAAGTAAAGGTTCAGCTTGGTTGTCAAGGTGTGTGTACCCATATGTTAGTTGTTTAACAATAGCATATAAGATATCTAAAAGGTACTCAGATCAATGCAGTAGCACACATGGTGAACACACAGTACCTGTACTTCCAAATGAACACAATTTAATATCCTTATCTGATGTTGGCCCTTATTTCATGCAAAAAGATCTTTACTTCAAATACTAATCGGGTTGTTCTCTGCTGATGTCCTTTGCCAAACAGCAGATTCAGAAACCAATCTGAATCGCAAAATCATATCTTTGCATGATTTTCTGCAGCCCTGGTTTAGCAATTAATCTCCAATCCAAGAATTAATTGTTCAAGAGAATATGCTCATGATCTGCCACCATCACAGAATGGACAATACCAGCAATCTGTGTGTGCTGAAAGTTGCCCATGGTTATTTATGGGTGAAATGATACAGAAATTGCATAAATAGTAGCATGGTATTGAAAAGCAGAAAACTAGACGCAGTCCACAAAAAATGACGCACACGTTTTCTTCCCAGGAAATTGCTCCTCGGAGTCTGTTCCTACAAAAATCCTTACATCACACCTAAAGACTGTGGGAGAACTGCCCTCTGAGTCCCAGGGGTTTGAAGACTGTTGTCAATCACCCATGATCTGAGGTACTTGCAGGGATAGTTAGGTGGAATACCAGAATGCAATTTTTAATTTTTATTTATCTGACTTTTGATGAACCAACTGTATTTCAGTCATAGGCAGCATGTCAGCTGTCCTCTTTAAATGGTGCCCCATTTTGGCATTAACTATTTAAATGATCTGATACAAAATACTGAAAATGTCAGTATGTGGTACAGATACCAAGACTGCAAAGACTATTATCCAGTAAACTACTATTTCAGAACAATAGCAGAAAAACGCTGGAAAAACTCAGCAGGTCTGACAGCATCTGTGGAGCGAGAAGCAATTTCAAGTCCATTATGACTCCTTCGCAACTGAATTTTCCAGACTTTGTTATTAATTCAGATCTCCAGCATCCACAGGATTTTTCTTTATTGTTACTACTTCAGAATTATTGTCTGTCCTTGATGGGAAGTTCAGCTGGTAAATCCATATTTCTTTGAATTTGATTCTTGCATTTAAACAAAGCTATTGCCAAGCTATTTAGACCTAAAATTTAAATTGTCAGTTTGCTTGCTTATATTGCATGCTGATTGAGATCACTTGTTTGACATGAAAATAGAACAGTTGTCAAACCGATTGTTCTTGACTAAGATTCTATCTGGGTTTTGTGTCCTTCGGGAAATAATGAGTGCAAAAACAAACCCCCACTGAAAAGAGATGTTGATGTGTAAAGACCACAGTCTGGGTTTTTCCAGCTCTGTTGGAGATGGGACAGAAGGTGGTCTGAAAATCGGCTGCTATGAGTTGCTGATCCAGCATACTATCTGTAGTAAGCCTTGTAGTCTGCATAAGGCGTGAAGCTTTAGAACCCCCTCTTTGGGGTGGAGGTTTGTGAGCTGCTGTTAAATTTAAATGTCTGCAGCAACTTTGACATCATGAACATCTGCTGCAGGCAACAAAGATTAAGAGGACAAAGATGTCTGACTGGTGTGCAGGAGGGAGACAGAATTTCTGGGTTTGCAGGCAGGACGTAATTCAAAGGGACAAAGTATACCATTTTGGGTGCATTTAACAAGGTGTTTGTAGGCGCCTGCAGCACCGAGAAAGACCCTGCTACACAACGACGCTTTGCTTTTTTGATGGGCTCGGTGGGGAACGCCCCGCAGAGGCCGCACTTACATAATTTCCTCCACTGATGAAGCAGCTCGCCAATGCAGGAAGAGAACACGCGGATCGGGGCACCATTTTTAAAGGCCACCTCGATCTTTCGATTTTCCCCCCCCTCTTCAGCATCTCCACCGTGGTCGGCCTCCACCCCCCCTACACCCACTGCACCCAACATGCCTTTTACGGGGTCTTCAACCGCCATCTCTTGAGCCCCCCTGGCATGGGCAACCTGGCCACCGGGCACCTTGGGACTGTCAGTCTGGTATCCTAGCAGAGTGCCGCTGGAAGCCTGGCACTGCTACCTGGACATCCTGGTTGTAACAGGGGTGGAACTGTCAAGGTCCTCGGGTGGCAGCGGGAGTGCCACGGTACCACCCTCCCCTGAGCCTGAACACCTGGGGTCTCTAATTGCCTGGGAGACCAGTGCTAAAGGGAGCCCTGGCGAGGTGTAGCCGTTTGGTCCGGGGACTGAGAAAATCTGCCGCAGACATATTTAAATAAGCCTAAAGGGTCACTTAAATATGCTAATTCGGATCTCAAAGGTGAGGGTGAGATCCAGATGGCGACTTTTTGTGAGGTTCTGTTGAATCTCACGCAACGTTTCGAACTTCGCAAACCTCATGAGAGGCCTCCCTGTCGTGTCACCAAATCGGGTGCGTCAAGGCCGGTCAATCGCACCTGCATCCAACAGAAGTCCTATTCTAAGAGTTTTGAGTGGAGAATGGAGATCATCTTTGATGTCTGCAAGATCCCGAGGTGAACTGTCTAGGAAGTGGAAGTAAATGGCTGGGACAGTGACTGCCAACCAACCACTTTTTACACGTAGGCAGCACGGTAGCATGGTGGTTAGCATAAATGCTTCACAGCTCCAGGGTCCCAGGTTCGATTCCCGGCTGGGTCACTGTCTGTGCGGAGTCTGCACGTCCTCCCCGTGTGTGCGTGGGTTTCCTCCGGGTGCTCCGGTTTCCTCCCACAGTCCAAAGATGTGCAGGTTAGGTGGATTGGCCATGCTAAATTGCCCGTAGTGTCCTAAAAAGTAAGGTTAAGGAGGGGGTTGTTGGATTACGGGTATAGGGTGGATACGTGGGTTTGAGTAGGGTGATCATTGCTCGGCACAACATCGAGGGCCGAAGGGCCTGTTCTGTGCTGTACTGTTCTATCTGTCCAGACAGCGGCAGCTAGAAATTTAGTTTCATGATTATTAAGCCAGGCAAGGTAAAAAAGAAACCTGGCACCCTTTCCATGACTATACTGTACTCAGCAGCTCTGTTATCTTGCTATGACTTCCATGTCTTTTCCTCTCCAAGTTGCACCCTCCTTGTCTAAAAATTATGTCATGATATCACTATGGGATGAGGTAAGGAGGTAGGCCCCAAGGCCTACATCAGTTGTTACAGGGCTTGAACCCATGCTGTTGATGTTATTCTGCGCTACAATCTAGCTATCTAACCAACTGAGCTAACCTAACCCTTGACTTCCACATCACAGTGTATTAAAAATGTTTTAAATCACTTATCAGTGAGGCAGCACACTAGCCTTGATGCCTTCAGCTTTCACCTCATCATGACATGACCTATTGACCCCACGTGGCTTGCATATTCCTTTAAACACACCCATTACAGGCTTAATGTTGACTCCTGAATGTCATGATAACAAAATATAGTTCTCAGTGCATCTTTTTAAAAATCAAACAGTCAATAATACCCAGGAACTATGACAGACGATGGCCAACCAAATCCATGAGGCAGAAGTGCTCATACTGTATCCTGAGGAGCGATGCCGTCTCATCTCTTTGACCAAGCTTGCATCTTCTCTTCGAACCATCTATTTTGGGTAGTTGTTCTGTTCCTTTATTTATTTTCTCTCTTCCCCTCTGGAAAGTATTGTGAGATAATTTAAATTCTAATAGACCCTTAATAGAATGTAAAGATGCTCCAAACTCACCTTAACATTGGACTCAGGAATTCTAACCTCCTCTTTTTTTTTCTCTGCTTTTGCTATAGGTAGGGAGGTTTGTTTTTCTGGAATATGTCAAAGATTATGACTGACTATAAAAATCACAGGCTTGGGACAGTTCTCTAGTTCAATTTATACAAAACTAAATGACTAAGAAGTATGTTGGGAATTTCAAAGAAAGACTTATGTTCCGAATATAGCTGCTCAATGTCTTTCAAACTGAGTGCAGCATACTGTAATGGAAAAATCTTTTGAAGCCTTTTAAAAATACCAAGTGTTGTAGAAATCACCAGATGTATAAATAGTTGGTTTTTTAGAACAATACGATGTGCCCTTTGTTACACTGGTGAAAAACTGTGTCGCTCAGCACGCATTTAGATTGAAGTGTGCTGGTGCTGAGCTATGCACAAATTGCAGGGCATCTGCAATAGTTTTCCAACAATCACCTTTAGAAAGATGATTGTGTGGGTAGTAAAATGGATAAATGTCTTTGTTTTGTAAGCCACTGACTTCCCCACCCAGCCCAATCATCTGTTCACATGACTACTGAACTCCAGTGAATCCCAGGCGAAATGGACGAGGAAGGCATTTTGACCTTCCTTATTAAAGCTTTCTGGCACTTGTGGTCTTGGTGGTGGGGGCAAACTGACCATGTGTCTGCTCCATAAATGGCTTGCTCAGTTGCGATTATACTTGGAACTGAGGCGTTTTTCATCTCCTTGTAGGTTCCACTGGTTGCCACTCACGCCAACAAGAATGTACAGTAGAAAGCTGGGATTGCAAGCTGACCGAGAATATTTTCAGTTGGAGGGAAATAAGTTTCTCATCCTGGGTGGCTCAATGCACTACTTTCGAATTCCAAGGGCTTACTGGACTGACCGCATGCTGAAGATGAAAGCTTTAGGTTTGAACACTTTAACAACGTGAGTAATGATCCTCTGTATATGTGTGTATGTATATATATATATTATATATATAAGTTTCTGTCTTTGCCATTTTGCTGAATTTTAAAAAAATTTTCTCTGCTAATTTTCTGTCACCCACTGAATTTACGTTGAAATTTCTAAAACCGAGTAAAGCTTCACGGCCAGTATTTTCTGTTGACCTTTTGATATTGATAAATGTTTAAGCAAAACCGCAATTTCTACATGTGCTTAAAAGGCCAGGTCAAAAACAGCCAAGCTGCAGCTCCTGCCCACTGTTGGCTTGGGAATATTTTGTGCTTGGGATAATGGAGGCGTTAAATGGTGGGTTTGACTGCATGAACATTTTAGCCGGCCGTTCTTGCTGCTTTATACACAATATCTTCTTATTTCAGGTATGTACCATGGAATCTCCATGAACCACAGAAGGGAATATTTAATTTCAAGGACAATCTCGACCTTGAGTAAGTAGATGGTTGCTTTTTTCTAATTTTCCTTCATCTCTTATAAACTATTGATTATTTTCTCGGACTCGGTCACTTTTGGTAGGCATGTAAATGTTGGTAGTGAATGTCTGCGCGTGATTTGACCACAGGAAATATCAATTCTGCCCCTGTCCTCATCTAGCCTCTGCTTGCATTTGCAGCGAGGATTGCTGAAGGGGCTCACGGTGTTTTTCTTGTCTGGATCTGGAGGCGGTTTCTGTTTGTTAATGGCCAAGTTTAAGTTTAGTTGGAGATAAAAGTAAATTTCCAGTGCATTCCCGAGCCCGTGCCATTTTCCTCTGGCCTTTTTGTGGGTCAGCAATGCCATTATGCAAAATGCGTAGCTGCCCTGGCTGAGGTCCAGTTTCCTATTTTAAATGGGGGACAAAATCAGATTTTCTCCCACATACATACCTATTGCATCTGGTGGTGTGTGTTTTGGAAGCCCATCAAAAGCATGCCGGGTTTCAGAATTTGAGAAGAAAATGGAAAGCTTGCTGAGAATTGGAACATTGTGAAGGTTTTAAAGTATTTTCACAAATTCAAGTGTCATTATTTGGTGCTGTATTGTAATGCAGGTGTGTTATCAATGTATTGATTAATCATAGGGTTCTGACCTGCATAGTTAAGTTGACCCTTACATTGACAAATCTTGTGTATTTCTTCACATGCCTTACAGTGCTTTTCCAATGGAGAAAGCACCATAACGGGGTGGAAAAGATTCCAAAATGTCATGTCAGCTTGTGCTGGCATCTTTTCCACTGTGATTAAATGGCTCTGGCTGATTTTTTTTTTTCAAAACCTGGTTTTGACAGTTGAAGGAAATCTACACTTGGGGAAGAAAAATCTAGCCACCTGCCCCGTTGCATTGATTGGGAGACACTCTACATTTCAATTAAAATGAGTAACTTCTGTTCTACCCTTCCCTGAAACTAGTATATTGTTTGGACAGTTGTGTTCACTTTAATGCTTGGCTGAGTTTCAGCATAGTAGATGTTCCAATTATTTGAGAAATAATGACAGTTTCAGAAGCTGTAACAAACAATAGGTTGTGCCTTTGTGGTGTCTGATTTGTTAACACAAGCTCATAGGATTACAAGTACTACAAGATTTGTTTTCATGGCCAAATGCATTTTCTTAAATCAATGATCTGGAGGCTCTTATTAAATGGTGAGAGGTGTATTTTTTCTAAGGAATGTAAAATATTTTCCATAGATATTGCATGGAGTTTGAGGACCATACATAGTGTTTACTGAGGAGTGGCTATGGAGGATAGATGGTTGACATAGAGGTGGCATGGGAAGTGGGTGGGGTTGGGAGAGTGAAGGGTGAGCTTTAGGGAGCCTTTAAACACTGTTGCGAGACTCGGAACTATGTTAGGGAATCAATGTGGGCCTTTGAACCATCCCATTTCTTCACCCACATGCATCACGCACTACAAAGTGGCTTGAAAACTGTATGGCGAGGCTGATCCTGTTGTAAAAAGACAAAATTAGCATGTGAAATAGAACATAGAACAGTACAGCACAGAACAGGCCCTTCGGCCCTCAATGTTGTGCCGAGCCATGATCACCCTACTCAAACCCACGTATCCACCCTATACCTGTAACCCAACAACCCCCCCCCCATTAACCTTAATTTTTTTAGGACACTACGGGCAATTTAGCATGGCCAATCCACCTAACCCGCACATCTTTGGACTGTGGGAGGAAACCGGAGTACCCGGAGGAAACCCACGCACACAGGGGGAGGACGTGCAGACTCCACACAGACAGTGACCCAGCCGGGAATCGAACCTGGGACCCTGGAGCTGTGAAGCATTTATGCTAACCACCATGCTACCCTGCTGCCCCTAGGAGAAATACTAGGTTTGGTTCGGGTGGGTCAAGTTTTCCTGCACCCAGGTGATAATTCGGCCTGTTTTGTTTTTGGACTCTCTTTCGTAACCCGGGCAAGTTGAGCTCAATTTTCCCCAACCTCTATCTCTGGTGAGGTCAGTCCAGACTGGCAGTCAAATCTGGCACTGACTTAATTCTGTAGAACATTTCTTAAGCAGCTAGCCATCAGGAATTCCATTTTGTACACATACTTCTCATTATCTACTCATAAATGATTTTTAATGTCTGCCCTGAAGTAATGTTTGGCTTAACACTTATTTTAGATTTATGAATGGACCCAGGGGAACAGCATTAGTGAAAAATCTTGTTAGAACCCTTTTTATAGTATCAGTTGTTTGTGACACTGCATTTCATTTGTTTTGTGTAATATATAGAATTGACATTTTAATCAATCTCTGGAATACTAAATCAGATTTTTGTATAACACTATTATTTTTGATGAGGTTTATGACTCACAGTGAACCCAACACCATGGTTAACAACCTCCAAACCAAAACTACTAAGAAATCCACATAAGGTGAAAAAAAAGTAAATATTTTTATCATCTTTCTTGATCTCCGGATGCGTTAAAGCACATTACAGAAAATCAAGTATTGTGAAATGTTAGCAATGTTGTCATGTAGGGAATATATCAGTTATGTTGATTTGTCTAGTATGACGTGCATACTCTTTTTCCAATGTGGACATTTCCCACTTGGCTAAGTTAGAGAGAATTTAAACACTGCAGAATAATGAGTCACTGGTAAATGCAGGGAGCAGAAGCCATTCGTATCTAAAGATACCACAAGTTCACCACTTTGTTCAAAAATTTCAACTTTTTTCTCTCGCAGAGCGTATCTCCGATTGGCCAATGATTTGGATTTATGGGTCATTTTACGTCCCGGACCATACATCTGCTCGGAGTGGGACCTTGGTGGTTTACCCAGGTAAATGCAGCAGGAATCAGTCACAGAACCACACAAAATCTTATGTGTTTCAAATCACCCAGATTACAGGAGAAACTTAATACAGCAATATGTGCGGAGTCTCTGCTCACGTGCTTCTAGTCATCAATGTGGAAGGGGTGGCATGGTGGTGCAGCGGTTAGCATTGCTGCCTCACGGCGCCGAGGTCCCGGATTCGATCCCGGGTCATTGTCCGTGTGGAGTTTGCACATTCTTCCCATGCCTGCATGGATCTCGCCCCCAAAGATGTGCAGGGTAGATGGATTGGCCACGCTCAATTGCCCCTTAATAGGAAAAATTTTAAAAATAATGTGGATGCCATCCTTGCTCAGAAATTTATTTTACAATAGGATATAGTGTGTTGCAGGACAAGAGCACATTGATGGGCTCAAAGCTCCTCCTCAACTGAGAGAGCAAAGCTCGAGTTGCTATAATTATAATTGATCCCCAACATGTTAATATTGTCGAAAATATCGCAGAATGCGCCTGTATAGAAATGTGGGGACTGTGTGCTGATCTTTACAAAATGTAGATGTAAATAAGTCTGATGGACTGGGAGTAAATAATAGTATTCATCCAACTGTGTTAGTAATCGTTCCATCCTCTCTTTTTTAAACATATTTTTTATTCAAGGCATTTAACAGATATATACAGAACATGCGAAGAACAACACATCAATCCAATAAACCACCACCACCCTCCAACCCCTCTGACACCAACACCCACCACGTCCTTCCTTTCCCATTTTAAACCCATCTCCTTTGCTGACCCCTCAATTCTCCTTGAGGAAATTGATGAATGGTTTCCACCTCCGGCCGAATCCCTCTGCCGCCCCCTGCAAGAATTCTGGTAGTTCGCTCACCCACACCCCTGCTTTCGGTGGCTCTGAGTCCTGCCAATCCAACAAAATCCTCTCTATCACTATAGCTCTAACTCTCACTTTCCCTGCCCTCTCCCGGTCTTCCGTCACACCAAATATCGGAACCTCCGGGCTCGGAACCACCCCCACACCCAGCACCTTGAACATCACGTACGAGAACCCCTGCCAGAAACACCTCAGTCTTCGGCACACCCAAACATATGGATGTGGTTCACAGCCCCCCCTCCCCCCCCCCCCCCCCCCCCCCCCCCCCACACACAAACACACACACACACTGCACCCCCCCCCCCCCCCCCCCCCCCCCCCTGCTTACCACCTGCATCTCTCCTCCACCCCTGCAAAGAACCTGCTCGTCCTCACCACCCTCATGTGGGCTATTTGTACCACTTTAAACTGGACGAGGCTCAACATCGCACACGATGAGGGCACCTTCACCTCCGCGAGGCCTCAGCCCATGTCCCAGCCTGTACCTCCATACCTAGCTCCTCCTCCTACTTGCACTTAATATACTCTGCCCCACCGGCACAAACCTATGATTGTCACATATCGCGCCCACAACGACACACCCTCCAGCCCAAAATGCTGCCTACACTGCCCCCACACTGCCCCCACACCTTCAAAGCCGAAACCACTGGCCTTACAGAATACCTGGCCGGTGAGGATGGCAAAGACAACAACAAAAATTCTCTCAAACTCGTTCCCCTACACGACTTAGCATCCACCTGCCCCCAGGCCAACCTGTCCTCCACAGCCCACCTCCTCACCATTGCAATATTCGCTGCCCAATAATAATTTATCAAATTCGGTAACACCAGCGCACCCCGTCACCCCATTCAAAAATGTCCACCGCGTTGCTTCCCCGCCCACACAAACACCAAGATAAGCCCACTGACTTTCCTAAAAACAAAATGGAGACAAAGATGGGGAAGTTCTGAAACACAAACCGAAACCTAGGCAGCACCGTCGGTTTCACTGTCTGCAGCCGCCCAGCCAGCAACAGCGGCAAAATGTCCCACCTCTTAAAATATCCGCCTTCATCCCCTCCACTAATTAAACTGGGTCCAGCTCTGCGCCACTTGCATACCAATGTACCTGAAGCTCGTCCCCATCACCCTAACGGCAACACCCTTAATCTAACATTGATCGGGAGCACCTCACTCTTTTTCCATGTTCAATTTATATCCTGAAATCCGGCCAAATTCGCCCAAAACCTCTATAATCACCCTAAAGCTGCCCGTCGGGTCTGAGATATATAATAAAGCATCTGCATATGGCGAAACCCTATGCTCGACAACACTCCTGCCCCCAAATCCCTCAAAGCCGTTGACAGCGGCTCTATTGCCAAAGTAAAAGGCAACGGGAAGAGCGGACACCCCTATCTCGTTCCACGGTGTAGCCCACAATACTCCAAAGTCACTCGGTTCGTCGGCACACTTGTCAGCAGCACCTTGTACAGCAGCCAGACCCATTCCACAAACCCCTTCCTGAACCCAAACCTCCTCAGTACCTCAAACAAATGCACCCACTCCACCCGATCAAAAGCCTTCTCCATGTCCATCGCCACCACTACTTCTATCTCCTACCCTTCCGAGGGGATCATAATCAAGTTAAGTAACCTCCGCACATTTGTCGACAATTGTATTAGCTTCACAAAACCCGTCTGGTCCTCCCTTATCACCCCGGCACACAATCGTCAATCTGCGATGAAAGTGCTTTCACCAACAGTTTGGCATCAACATTTAATAGCTATATCGGGAGGTGCGACCCACTTTGCCCCATCTCATTATCATTTTTTAAAATCAGGGAGATGGAACCCTGCGACAATGTGTGTGTGTGTGTGTGTGTGTGTGTGTGTGTGTGTGTGTGTGTGTGTGGGGGGGGGGGGGGGGGGGGGGAGGGGGGGGGGGGAGAGGGAAAGATTCTCCCTTTCCCTTGCCTCATTCTGCTTCCTCACCAGCAGTGGCCCGAGCTCCACCCCAAACATTTTATGAAACTCGACTGGGAACTCGTCCGGCCTGGTATCTTCCCTGCCTGCATCGCACCCATGCCATCCATCACCTCCTCACCAC
This sequence comes from Scyliorhinus canicula, assembly GCF_902713615.1. Lineage (NCBI taxonomy): Eukaryota > Metazoa > Chordata > Chondrichthyes > Carcharhiniformes > Scyliorhinidae > Scyliorhinus > Scyliorhinus canicula. Next base: position 78,173,555 of record NC_052164.1, read on the forward strand.
TATCAGGGCTCCCAGAAAGCCTTCTATAAAAGGCCTCAAATGCCTTATTCACCCCCTCTGGGTTCATCACCACCTTACCCCTCTCGTCCCTCACCCTACCACTCTCCGTCGCTGCTACTTCCTTCCTGCACTGCTGGACCAGCATCCTACTCGTCTTCTGCCTGTACTCATACACTGCCCCTTTGGCCCTCCGCAACTGCGCCACTGCCTTCCCAGTAGACACAAACCCAAACTCCATCTGGAGGCTCTGCCGCTCCTTTAACAACCGAGTACCTTCCGGTCCACGCTCAGAATCTCATGTATCAGCCTTGCCCTCTCCTCCCACTCCACACACTCCTTGTCCGTCATCTTCACCTGTGGCACACCACAAAAACCTTCCTGCTCCAGCTACATTCTTTCCCATCACACCTCCAATCTTCTGATCCAAAGACCAGCCTCACCAGAGGAGTATTACCTTCCATGGGCACTCACACACCTCTTGCCCTCAAAGAAAAACCCATACTGGTGGGGAAGGACCAACAAAATTTACCTTGAGTGGGAGCCACCAAATGTGCGACCACTCGCTTCATGGCCATCACTGGAAGTCCCACCCTCCCATCCTCATGTATTCACTGAAAAAGTGTTGTTGAAGCCATGGTGAAGACTATTGCAGTGAAGCCCATGCAGCATTGCACTGGAGTCAGGGATAAGAACAAAAGATAGAATCACTAATGTGCAGAAGGAGAGCATTTGGCCCATTCAGTCTGCACTGACCCTCCAAAAGAGCAATCTACCTAGGCCCTTGCCCCCACCCTATCCCAGTAATCCCACCTAGCCTTTTGGACACTAAAGGGTAATTTGGCATGGCCAATCCACCTAACCTGTACATCTTTGTGATGTGTTGGGTAAGCTGGGTCTGCAAGGACTGTGTTTACTGCAGCAGTGAGAGAGACAGGCTTCCAATACTTGAAGAAATGTAACTCTATTTTATTGAACTCTTAACTATCATACATACTTAAACTGTGGGTTAACACTATGCTGAGTTGACTGGAGACCTGAGGCTAACCTGACCAGACTATCTTACTAATACATGGTGTATGTTCTAGTTGTTGCTCACGGGCTCTGGCTATCTCAGATGCTGGATCCCAAGAGAGCAGGAAAACTAGGGCCCTCTGGCTTTATAGTGGTTGTGCCCTGTCTGGTGATTGGCTGCTGTGTTCTGTGTGTTCATTGGTCATCCTGTGTGTCAATCAATGCCTGTCTGTACACCATCATATACTTGTGTGTATATTATGACACTTTGGACTATGGTAGGAAACTAGAGCACCCGGAGGAAACCCACGCAAACAGGGGAGAATCTTCAAACTCCACACAGGCAGTTGCATGAGGTTGGAATCGAACCCAAGCCTCTGGCGCTGTGAGGCAGCCGGTGCTAACCACTGTGCCACCGTGTCACAGTGTAACCTTTGGACACAGAAGAGGACTTAGTCATGTTTGAGCAGACCTGGATTTCACCACAATGGCATGGCTGGCATCAAATGTGTTTTCTTCTTTTAATTCCTATTTTGTAATTAACTGTACTGTTTCTGTGTTTTTAATTAGATCGAGAAACATTAACAGACATCAAAGTTGAAAAGGTTCTAAGATAATTTCAAGAAGTTAAATATTCTATAAATGTAACTGTGATGCACCAAATCAATTATCAATGTATTTCTGCATGATGTAACTATTAAATGGTTCAGTTTGGGTGGGGGAAAAACAAGGGTTTTATCCAAAGTTGCTTATTCAAGAACTCCACTTGTTGGTTAAGTTTAAATAACACAGATTTTTCAAATGTACCGGTTAAATATGCTTTGTGTCAAGTTTTATCAGCATCATCCCATTAGTTGGACACTGTAGTGGCCATTTTCCGTTCCACTGTTGGATTTCCCTGGGCTTTACACAGCAAGTTGCAACCCAGTATAATCTTCAAGTGAAATGAGGTGAGAAGGCAGAGGATAATTGAACCAGGTTGAGTGGAAATAATTCACTTCCCATACATTCAACTCATTTTTATATTTCCACTGTTAGTTCCTACATCCATATTTTTTAAATTCACTTACGGGATGTGGGCGTCGCTGGTTAAGCCAGCATTTATTGTCAATCGCTAGTTGCCCTTCAGAAGTTGGTGGTGAGTTTCATTCTTGAACCGCTGTAGTACTTCAGGTGTAGGTACACCCACTATGCTGTTGGGGAGGGAGTCCCAGGATTTTTGTCCCTGCAACAATATACTGCCAGGTCTGGGTGGTGAGTGACTTTGTGATTGAAAGTGACTCTGTAAACTTGTCTAAACTTGTCTCAATTGAATTTCACCCGTTTGTCAGTGGTGCCTTCACTGGCAACAGGGAATGTGTAATTTATGTGTAATTGTTTACAAAGGTACTTTCATTGTAAGTTATTATGCCCACATTATGTTGGAAAAGGTAGAAACAAAGAACACGTACATAGTGTATCTTTCCAGTAAACTTTTAAATCACTGTACAATTCTGATATTTTCAATCAACTTACTTTTAACCAGGCTAAATACATCCTCAAAAATTTTGAATCTGTTGAGGTTACCCGTGTAAGGGGTTATTTGTATTATAATTGTTAATGTTTCCATTTTAGTACATACAGTGCAAAAGGAAGCCATTTGGCCCATCGAGTCTGCACCAGCCCACTTAAGCCCTCACTTCCATCCTAACCTTCCCCTCCTAACATTTTTGGGCACTAAGGGCATTTTAGCATGGCCAATCCACCTAACTTTCCGTCTTTGGACTGTGGGAGGAAACCGGAGCACCCGGAGGAAACCCACACAAACATGGAGAGAACATGCAGACTCCACACAGACGCTGACCCAGCGGGGAATCTAACCTGGGACTCTGGCGCTGTGAAGCCACAGTGCTAGCCACTGTGCTACCGTGCTGCCCAAAAATTTGAAGATTCACTGCTCGCAGTTTTAACTAAGTTGCTGCTTGATTAATGCAGAAGAAAATTTGCACTACTGTGTTTAACCAGTGTAAATAAAACACTGTCGAATTTCACTGAGTATAGTGCCAATCCATTCAATGATGCAAATAAATAACTTTAATTTCCACATAGTTATGTAGTCTGGGGGTTTTCGCAATATGTTGAGAGTATTTGTCCATATGAGGAGAGCGAGCACCCGGCAATGAGGCTTGCGTCAAAGCGGCGCGCCGGGAATGACGCGGTCGGCGGCGCCTAAGTGACGTCAGCCGCGCATGCGCAGGTTGGCCGGCGCCAACCCGCGCATGCACGTTTGCCGTCTTCCTCTCCGTTGCCCCGCAAGACATGGCGGCTTGACCTTGTGGGGCGGCGGAGGGAAAAGAGTGCGTCTTTTAGAGACGCCGGCCCGACAATCGGTGGGCACCGATTATGGGCCAACATCTGCTGAGCACGCCCGTGGTGCTCGATCTTCCCTCCGTCCCCCCACAGGCCCCGCACTCACCGGTCGCGCGCTGTTCACGCCGGCAACGACCAGGTGTGGTTGGCGCCGGCGTGAACCAGTCGGGTTCGACAGGCTGCTCGGCCCATCCGGGCCAGAGAATTGCTGGTCGCCGCGAGAAACGGCGAGCGGCGATTCTCCGAGCGGCCTGTCGCAAAACGTGACACGCCATTTTTGGGGGGGTGGAGAATCGCGGGCGGTGCCAGGGCAGTATGGCATGATTCGCCCAGCCCTCCTGCGATTCTCCCACCGGCGTGGGGAGCGGAGAATCGCGCCCATTGTATTTATCAGGGAGCCAAGGTATCTTCCAGGTTATTGTGTAGTTGTGCACCTGTGGAGTTTATTGAGAGTGTTGCCTGTAACTAGTTGTGATCAAATGTCTATGCTCGTTCTACCCTCACACACCAGACACATCCTGAATTAGGCCAACCAGTTTGGGATAAAAGGACAATATGGAACTTGTTAAAAACAGGAATAAGTAGACATCTACTTAATTTAGCTGCATTGTAGTGGGCTGTTCCACTAACTGAAACCGTTCTCAAAAATGACTGAAAGAACTTAGTGTTTAGTCCGAGTTATTAAAATTTGAATCATAAAAAAAAGAAAAAAATCTACACCTTAAGTGTTTTCTTAAGGCTTCAAAAGAAATCTTGACAAACGCATGGATAGGATGGGTATTGAGAGATACGGCACAAGGAAGTGCTGAGGGTTTTGGCAAAGGTTGGTATCATGTCCGACAGGCTTGGAGGGCCGAAGGGCCTGTTCCTGTGCTGTATTGTTCTTTGTTAACTATTAATGTATTTTCCACTGTTGGACTGTTCGACAGGACATGGACAGGTAGCTCTCCATGTTTGAATCATATTAACTATCAGACCGTAATAGCAAGTATTTTCCAATTGATTGACACGAGGAATATGTTACTTCACCATTATTAAAAATATGAAAGCTGAAGAAAACGATGGCTAATTAATTTCAATAAAATTGAAGTGTGTTCACTCCTTTAGTTGGTTGCTGAGAGACAAGAACATGAAACTGCGCACGACTTATGCTGGGTTTACTGATGCGGTGGATGATTTTTTTGATGAACTGATTCCTAAAGTTATCTCATTTCAGGTGAGTCTGACCTGTTCATTAGTTCTAGGGATTTAATGACTATGCAGCCATGACTCTTAAGAAATGCTATTCTGGGACAAAAGTTCGGCACAACATCGTGGGCCGAAGGGCCTGTTCTGTGCTGTATTTTTCTATGTTCTATGTTGCAGACTTTGTTGACGTTGCCTCTATTGTTTGGACTGACTCAGATATTTGTGATTTGCAACCCTCTGAACTTTAGGATAAAACATCCTTTTTATGCGGACAATGTAAATGACTGATCTAGTTGGTTTCTCTCTTCTCCACACCCAGCCTTTTTTCAGGATGATGATTAATTTCTTAAAGTTAATAGTGCCACGATTTTAAGTCTTGTGACGCTATCAATCATTTATGATTTTAGGATTTTTCTACAACCTACAGTGACCATTCCTTGTCGATATCTGGAACTTGTGCTGCAAATATGTGTCAGGATATTTTTTTCCTAAATCCTTCCCCCTCCCCACATTCTCTTCTCCTACAAGATCCTCCAAAAAACAAACTCTTCTCTGACCAAGCTATTGGTCATCCTACCTAATATCCCCTCCTTTGGCTTGGCATCCATTTCTTTTAATTGTGTGAAATCTTTTTGGATGTTGGTCTCCTTCATTAAAAATCCATCCCATTCCCTAAAGGAAACCCACCGCCCTCACCTCGTCTGGCCTGCATCTAACTCTTGTCCCACACCATTGTGGCAGCACAACAAGCCATTCAGTAATATCCAACCACTATTAATGGTTCAGGAAGAGGGTCCACCACCAACACTTCCTGGAGAAACTTTGAATGGGCAATATATGCCAATCTCTGCAGTAGTGCCCACAGAATTAGTAACGAATAAACAAATATAAGCTGTGTGTTGGCAAGAGCAGGATCAGACTTGGCAGCAGATTTGTAGTGTGCCAGTACCTCCCTATCAAAGGTTGAAGAGTGGCCACTTGGGTAAAGTAGTGGCAGGCTCCTGATGCCATGGCAGTGTACGCCTGTAAGATGTCAAACACCTTCAGGAATGGAGAAAATTGATGGAAGAAGAAATATAAAAGAGTGGGAGTGGAATGATAAGCTATACTAATTAAAGGAGCTTCTCCATATGCTCTCTTGACTTGCAGTACAAAAAAGGAGGCCCAATCGTTGCTGTGCAAGTAGAAAATGAATATGGTGGCTATGACAAAGATCAGAAGTACATGAATTTTGTGTATGAGGTAATGATATTTGTTACTCAAGTTGTGAATGAAAATAATCTGCTGTAATGTAATTTTAAGCCTTGTACCCAAGAATGTGAATGACCTGGCCCTGGGCATCTACTAATTCCACTCTGGCAAAGGTGTCTCAGAAGAGTAAAAGAGTCTGATAGTGAGCTTTTGTACTCTCGCTGCCTGCCTGTGGGAAGAATCTGGGGTCAGTGGCCTTTCCTTATACACTTCCTTTGGGTTTAATGGCCAAAGACTACATTCAAGACTGAGGTCAGGAAGCACTTCTTCAGATGAAGGGTGATCAACGCATGGAATAGACCACTGAGTTGTTCAGTGGGGGCACAAACCTCTGGACCCAATGAAGCGATAGTTCGTTCTCTGAAGAGTAAATCATAGGTTTCTATCGAATGATGGGGCTCCGTGAGTCAGATGATCTTTCTCATCTGCACTTATTTTTGTCATTCCAGACAGAAAGATTGGTTTGTACTAGGGGCAGGAGATTTGCCAGGCATTCTGGATTTTGCTTTATGGAAAACAGCACAAATCAGTTTCCTACATCTCTGATGCATTAACCAACTACTATAATTCATACTTGGCACCTATATGATATTTATACCGTGAGAATGGTACACATTTTGCCCACAGTGAAGAACCATTTCATTATTTACTGTGCATCATATTTAGTAGATGAATGCTTCTATTGAAATGCTAATGCCACTATAATGAGCATTCATGTGCTGCTGTTACATAAGATAGCTTCTGTTTCACAAGTTTATGGTTAAAATAAGTGGGTTTGTGAATTGTAGCTCCAGCAGGAGAACTATGCTCGTAGGGAGCACCAGCTTGGAAGTGTAGCCGGAGCACACTTGTGCGAATTCTCAAACCTGCTAGGATTGGTGAATTTGCCTGGCACTGCAGTATCAGTATAGCTCCCTGGCCAATAATATGACTCTGTGTCTGCATGTGCAGGACTCCACTCACTATATTGTAAAGCCTCGCGGACCGCTAACGTTACCCATCACCGATGGAATAGTCGGTTCCCTGCTGATGCTAAATGTGGGAACATGTGATTTAAATATTTCCTTGTGCCGTTCATACTGCAGCAATATGTGAAGTGGTCTTGCACGGCCTTCCTAAATTTGGTTCGTGTGACTTTGCTCACCCAGTTGTGCATCCGTTTCATGTTTTGAATTATGACGGGTAACTCACCACCAAGTGTGGTTGGTATGTTTGCAAGGAGCAAATCTGAGCCTCCAGCAATATGTGTGATCACCCCTAAAACCACGAAAGTCGAAGCAGTGACCACATTGCATTTGGAATGAATATATTGCATGCATTGTGCAGGTTGCATATTTGATATTCGTGTTGGTAGTTTGAATAAACAGACCCACGGTCACTTCTTTTTTAATCCTGAAAGGCCCTGTTACACAGAGGGATATCAGAATTATTTATGACTTCCGATAACAAAGATGGACTGAGTAAAGGATCAGTCGCAGGAGGTATGTACCATCCTGAGGGATTAGCGAAATTAATGATTTCATGAAATTGTTAATACATTTTTTGCCGACCATAAAAGTGGAGATACAAATGGTACTTCCACAATTAAATATGCAGTAGTTTCAGTTAGTTTTTCAAAATCTAGGAAAATATCGTTACAGGTGTGGCCTACCAGCATTGCAAAAAGAACATGGCACTGTAAGTCATGACATAATAAACATCTGTATTCAGATGGTTTGTTTGAATCTTGCCCAGGCACCCAGTGACTTTTTAATCCGATTCCACGCTAATAGAATGTGTGGGTCATCATCCACCATGTTAAAGACACTGAGACAAATGCTTATTCTCATGTTGAAAAGTGATGATGGGCTGTGAGGAAGTTGTGATGTTTAGAATGGCGTTTGATGTCACCAGGAGGGAATTAAAATATGTGGATGAGCTGTGTTTTGTCTTGTAGTTCCGATAAGTCTGAAATAATAACTTTTCAACACAAATGGGTAATTTGGACATTCTAAATTCTCCCTCAGTGTACCCGAACAGGCGGTGGAATGTGGCGACTAGGGGCTTTTCACATAAACATCATTGCAATGTTAATGTCAGCCTACTTGTGACAATAAACATTAAAAAAATATATTGGCGCTGGTATCATATGTATTTTTCCCCATCTCCCTATGTGCGGTGGAATGATGTACTGTTGCTTTCATACATTGACTGTATCCGGTTCAGCTCAGTTGGGTGGACAGTTGGTTTGTGATTCGGGAAAAGGCTAACCATTCCCATACTGGCTGAGGTTATTCATGAAGGCCCCACCTTCTCAACGTTGCCCCTCGCCTGAGGTGTGGTGATCCTCGGGTTTAATCACCACCAGTCAGCTCACCCCCTCAAAGGGGAAAACAGCCTATGGTCATCTGGGACAAGGCCGACTTTGCTTACTTTGTCTTGACATTGACTGTAGTGCAGTGTTGAGTGATGTGACATCCTAGATATACATGCACATGACAGCATGGTCGCGATTCTCCGCTCCCCGCGCCGGCTCGGAGAATCGCTTGAGGGCCGGGCGACTCACGACACGCCCCGGCACCCCCCGTGATTCTACCACCCCCCCGCTTGGAAGAATCGGCGCTCGCCGTTTTTCACGGCGACCGGCAATTCTCCGACTCAGATGGGCCGAGCGGCCTGCCGTTCCCGACCAGTTCACGACGGCGGCAACCACACCTGGTCGCTGCCGTCGTGAACATGGCGCCAAAAGCTGCTTTGAAGCTTGTGGGGGGCGGAGAGGGGAGTGAGCACCACGGCCGTGCTCTGGAGGGGACTGGCCCGCGATCGGTGCCCACCAATCGTCAGGCCGGCGTCTTAGAGGGACGCACTCTTTCCCCTCCGCCGTCCCGCAAATCAAGCCGCCACGTCTTGCTGGGCAGCGGAGGGGAACACTGCAACCGCGCATGCGCGGGTTGGACCTGTCAGCCGTCATGACGTCAGACCCGCATGCGCGGGTTGGAGCCGGCCAATCTGCGCATGCGCGGCTAACGTCACCTAGGCGCGCAGGCCGCGTCATTCTTGGCGCGCTGCCTTGACGCAAGCGTAATGGCCCGACGGCCGAGAGTTACGGAGGGCCGCTCCTAGCCCCCCGGGTGGGGGTGAATAAGGTGAGAGGAGCGGCCTCCGAGGCTGTCGTGAAATGGCCTTCCCGATTTTTCGCGGGAGCGGAGAATTCCGCCCCGTCTCTTTCAAATAATATAAAATGCTCCGTTGGGCCAAATATCCTTCTCAGTCTTTGCCTTTCTATACCCCAGAATAGGGGTATAGACTGTACCCCAGGATACAGTCCCGTCCCCATCCCCCTTCACCTCGACCAGGACATATTATGCACATGTTACATACATAGAAAACGTTTCCAATACACAGTGTTATTGTCTGTAAAGGAGAAAAAGTACATTTCCTACTTTGGGCTAATCTATTGTGATATATTTACAGCTTTAGCCACTATCAATTTTCAAAAGCTGGATTCTGGAATGACGCTTATGAAAAATCTAGAAGTAAGATTCTTTTTATATATTTTCATCACTCGGCATAACTATTTACATGTAGCAAAGTCCTGCAATATCTTTAACTGCGAACTTAGACACGTCCTCTTCATTCCATTGTTTAAAGAACAAGACTGTGTCAGGCAGCTGAGTGGATGTTGCTTAGTTTAGGTACGCAGAGTCATAAGATTTCAGCTCCAGGCTGCAGGTACTGGTCCCTCTATGTTTCTGTGCTTTTCAGGGAGCCATTGAAGTGCTGTTAGGGGGGTCGAGCACCAGAGAGGAATGTTTCAGTGCAGTTGTGGGGAGAGATGGAATTCGCTTTTCAGGCCAGTACTGGGAGTGTTTGGAGATGTAACTGTTTGTAATCCAGACATGGGAAGGGTGGTTGGTGACTAATGGGAGGGGAGTCAAGAAAAAGGGGAAGCCTGTGATCGGTTGAACGGCAGGAGAGATTAAAGAAAAAAAGGGATTATGGTAAAAGGTAAAAAGAGGCAGTAGTGAACAAGTAAAGGAGAAGAGATGGGCCGAGAGGAGGTGTAAAAGTGGCAGCTGACATCCAACATCAGTACTAATTGTGCTATAAACAGGATGCAGCTGTTACATTAAAATGTAAAACTCTTCATTCAAATTAAAACTGGTTATTTTAACTGGTTATAGCCCATTAGTGTGACCACATTCAGAAATCTAGAGAGTCAGAGTTGGATTCTTGGTTTGCATTGGTCTCTGCTAGGTAATGGTCGGGATGCTACAATAAGTCTCAGAGCCTTGGGCTACGAAGAGTGAAATATCTGCTATTGCTTGCTAGCCAAAACGTGCATGCTGACGGTGCATGCATGCATGCATGAAACTCTGTGGATTACCACTATGAACAGGTTTGGGTCTAGTTGTGATCCCCCCCCCCCCCCCCGCCCACAGTATCGAATAATGTGCCAGTATTCACTGTTCAAGCTGTCAAGTGAATAAAAATAACCAGTCGGGACAGAACAGTCAGCGTTATGGAAAGAAACCTCACCGGGGAGTTAGTAGTTTCATGAAAGGTAGAGGGAGCGAAAGAGAAGAAGGTTGAATGTGAACAATAGGGGAAGCAGGACATCACAGTGTCTGCAATTGCTTATTAATCTCTCCCGTTGATGCTTCAGCTGCCCCCTCTCTTCTCTTCCCCCCCTCCCCGCCTGAGATTCTGGCTTTGCATGCTCCACCTTCTGAACGATCTCTTCCTGTGCCATATATATTTCAACGTATTACTCCACTGCATCCAGTCTTTTTCCTTCCTTTGTAGCCTGGCAAGCCCAAGATGGTGATGGAGTACTGGAGTGGCTGGTTTGATCACTGGGGAGGTCATCATCACATCTATCAGGAAGGTGTGTTCATTGGTTTTGAACTTTTATTTTTTGTAAATCAGTTTGTTCCTTTTCCTCCTTGTCATTGGTTTCATTTTAGTAAGTAATTTGTTCTGCAGCTTCAGTTATCTGTGATAAGTATTGTGAAGGTAGGAGCGCTGAGAGCCATTTAATGTTAGTTTAACAAGGGTTTTATTTTTATGCATTGTGTGCTAACCGATTTATCACATTAATAACGCCTATCCACATATTTACCCTGTCAATAATGTTACTGGCATATTGCAAACTAATGATGGAAATTAAAATGTCTGAGATTGGCTCTTGGCTCCCCCTTGTGAATATTTTTTATTTTGCAGTCTGCCATCAATTCCGGGAGAACAGAATTACAATGAAATTTTAACCAAAGCTTTACAGCACTAATGACTTAGCACATCCTACTGGAATTCTTAAACAACAGGAAAAATGCAGTTGCTCCCAGCTGAGATCGGTTGAGTGGAAGAAAATATCCAAAAACAGCCCTGTCACCTGTACAGTAGTTAACCAACATGAAACACTTTCAGACTTTCCAATGACATGAAGATCAGAGAAGCAAAAATAACTTCCCTAGCCCCTTTCATGGCAACAGGGCATCCCAAATCACGTCACAACCAATGGATAACATATTTCAAGTGGATTGACTGTTGTAATGTAGGGAACATGGCAGCCATTTTGCATGCAGCAAGCTTCCACAAATAGCAATACCATAATGGTTGGGTAATCTACCAGTGACGTAGGTTGAATATCAACCAGGATACTGGGACAAACCCCTATGCTCATCTTCAGAGTAATGCCAAGGAATCTTTTGAGCTCACCTGAGAGAGTAGATGACTTCCATCTCACACGAAAGACTGCATTGCAGCACTTCAATACTGCCGTGAAGTGTCAGCTCAAGTCTGTGGCGTGGGCTTCGGTTAGAACCAGGGTTGAGCCTGGGTCCGTATGAGTTGAGCCACTCATTGCCTCATTAATGGGGAAATGTTTTTTATTTTTAAATGAAAATCTGTTGAATTGAATTTTACAGCACAGAAGAAGGCCCTTCAGCCCATCATAGTGTGGATGAGCAGAGAGATCTCGGTGTCCATGTCCATAGATCCCTGAAAGTTGCCACCCAGGTTGAGAGGGTTGTTAAGAAGGTGTACGGTGTGCTAACTTTTATTGGTAGAGGAATTGAGTTTCGGAGCCATGAGGTCATGTTGCAGTTGTACAAAACTCTGGTGCGGACGCATTTGGATTATTTCGTGCAGTTCTGGTTGCCGCATTATAGGAAGGATGTGGAAGTATTGGAGAAAGGGTACAGAGGAGATTTACCAGGATGTTGCCTGGTATGGAGGGAAGATCTTACGAGGAAAGGCTGAGGGACTTGAGGCTGTTTTCGTTAGAGAGAAGAAGGTTAAGAGGTGACTTAATTGAGGCATACAAGATGATCAGAGGATTAGATAGGGTGGACATTGAGAGCCTTTTTCCTCGGATGGTGATGTCTAGCATGAGGGGACATAGCTTTAAATTGAGGAGAGATAGATATAGGACTGATGTCAGAGGTAAGTTCTTTACTCAGAGAGTAGTAAGGGCGTGGAATGCCCTGCCTGCAACAGTAGTGGACTCGCCAACACTAAACGCATTCAAATGGTCATTGGATAGGCATATGGACGATAAGGGAATAGTGTAGATGGGCTTTAAAGTGGTTTCACAGGTCGGCGCAACATTGAGGGCTGAAGGGCCTGTACTGCGCTGTAATGTTCTATGTTCTATAGATGTCTATGCTGACTCTATGCCCCGCAACCTTTAAAAATGCCGCTTTGTCCGGTATTTAGCCCTTTTCCTTTCAAAAGTTTTTACAGACTCTACTGCCCTACATCACGCACACACACACACTCTATTTCTGGTCAGAGAATCCATATCCGAGCAACTGTTTTATTAAAATAAAACTTCCTCCTCCCTCTCCCTTTTTTCTCTGGCTGATTAAAAACATTGATCCCTTCTGGTTCCCAGTAAACACTTAACTTCCTTCTCCCACTTTCTTTATTACTGGAGTCTTGAACTGTATTTTAGAGGTATTTTCAAGGAACAGCAATACTTACTGTAAGGAAAAAGACAGCTGTGTATTTTTTGCCAAATATCCAGTCAACAATCTGCAAATATTAGTGGTTAGGTGATGCCAAGATTTATGTGTTTGAAAGCTGCAGATTGTAGGAGAAATGGAAAACAGATGAAGCGAAGCAAGTGCACGTGTTTAAACTCCTGGGAAAGAATGATATAGAGGGTCAGACATACAATGAATCTTAGAGGATAGTGTATTTATTTATAGCTTAGGAGGAATTAATTAAGAGTAGCATCAATCTTGGTAAATTAGATAAAATGGAGGAAGGGGAATATAGTTGTAACAGGAAGAGGTAAAGTTGGATCTCCAATCGATAGTACAAGCAGCCTTTAATCTGCCTGCATTACTTTTCTATACAGTTGTAAGTCTTGTACAACAATAGGTCTGTCTATGTTTTTTCTGTTAAGTTTTCTTTACTTGTGTCTATAGGTGTATCATCACAATATGCCCTGCAGGACAGGTTGTGTTTTTATCTAAATGGATATGTTTCTATCTCATTGCATGAAGATGTCTCTGTCAATTTCTCTGCAGGTATCTTGAATACCATTGCGGCACTTTTAAACAAAGGGATTTCCATCAACCTCTACATGTTTCATGGAGGAACTAACTTTGGCTTTATGAATGGTGCTCAGGACTTTGGCACCTATATTGCTGATGTCACCAGCTATGGTGAGTACACTTGCGATGTTGCCAGATTTTCTCAATTGTTTGGTAACTTCCTTTTACGAGGTCAAGATCACAACAGATTCTTCTTCAAGCAAATTGGACCAGTCAGCCATTTCGGCTTCAGAGCCTAATGCAGGTACTCACAAATTAGTTGAAATTCCTCAATATAATGAGCCGTACTTGAATAGAGCCACTTTTTCAATCAGCTTGATGGGAAATCAGTCAACCAATACCATTTCTAGATGTGTCTGCAACAAATTACTCTGTGCTTTTAAGCATCAGTTTACTGCTACAATTAGTGCAGGGCTCAGGGTCACTTTGGGAAGTGTATTTTAACTCCCCCAGCAGGCAAGGCCTGTACTCAGAAATAAAACGTTGGACATTGAATACAGCAGTGGAAATATCAAGTTGGACAATGGGAGAATTTAATTCTCTCTGGTAGTACTAGAATTCGTTTTTGTAAACTTCCTTTGTCTGCTATTTTGATGCAATCATTTTTTAAATTTATTTACTTTTTTAATAAATTTAGAGTACCCAATTCATTTTTTTCCAATTAAGGGGCAATTTAGCATGGCCAATCCACCTAACCTGCACATTTTGTGTTCTGGGTATGAACCCCACACAGACACGGGGAGAATGTGCAAACTACACACTGACAGTGACCCGGGGCTGGGATCGAACCTGGGTCCTCAGAACCGTAGGCAGCAGTGCTAACCACCGTGAACTGTGCCGCCCTCTTGATGCAATCATTTATGATTTTCATAGAGTTTTACAGCTCAGAAAGAGGTCCTTCCATTGTTCATGTGCTGCCATCCAGCACCAGCACGTGCTGTGTTGAATGCTTTAGCGTTTCAAGTGCTCCTCTAAGTTATATCATGACGAAGGAATTTTACATGAGCATAGGGACACTCAGGGAAATTAAACACAGAATTTGCTTTTTAAAAATGTTGAAATTGATCACCTCTGACAAGAAAGTGCCTGAAATCCATTTCAGCATCATTAGTTTGCGTGATAGTTTGGTGGACAAATGTTATGTGACTTTATCTGACCGCTAAAAGAACTTTAAATTCGAAACAGCACTTCAGTCCTACATGATCTACCCCTTATCCTGAGACTGTTTCAAGAAATGCCTTAAAGGAGGAGTGAGGCATAGAGGTTTAGCGAGGGAATTGCAGAGCTTTGGATCGAGACAGTTAAAGCCCATTCCATGGTGGAATGCTCTAAATCAGAGATGCGCAAGATTCAGGCAGGAATCCATAACATTATCTTTTGCAAATTGTCTGTTTTGAGGTTTATGGGAGTGCTTTTTCATCTAAAATGTAGTCTACCCCATAACTGACATTTATTTCCTTTTTTTAAAATAAATTTAGAGTACCCAATTCATTTTTTCCAAATTAAGGGGCAATTTAGCGTGGCCAGTCCACTTACCCTGCACATCTTTGTGTTATGGGGGCGAAACCCACGCAAACGCAGGGAAAATATGCAAACTCCACACGGACAGTGGCCCGGGGCCGGGATCGAACCTGGGACTTTGTTGCCGTGAGGCAGCAGTGCTAACCACTGTGCTGTCCCACTCACATTTATTTCTAAGTTTTAATTGTCGGCCCGTTTTCCTTCAGTCAGACGAGATGGTTTATAGTTAATTTTCACAATTCAGTTGTTGAGTTCCATGCTGTATTATTTAGCCTTGATTATTATTAATTTGGAAGTAACTAATTGACAAGAGGCCAGATTTCACTTGTGTTTTTTGTTTGAAGTGTTAGATAAGATTGAACCTATTGGTTGGTATTTCTTCATTTCGCTGAACTTTCCTCCTGCGTACCAGATTATGATGCACCCTTGTCTGAGGCAGGAGACTACACCGAAAAATATAGTGGAATTCGGGAACTTTACAGCAAGTACTTGGGTAAGCAAACTTCTGTGAATTTTGTACACTTTTTGTTGAGAAAACAAAGTCCATGGATATATTTGTCGAATTGTAAAGGCTTGGAAATTGAAAGGGGATGATAGTCACTTAGTCTCTCCACACACACACACACACACACACACACACACACACACCCTACCTCTCCACAATACGATCCTTGTTTAAATTTCTTTCTTTCCATTATGTGAACAGAACATAATAAAAATGATCAGGTAGAAGATGTACCCAATTCATTAACATGCTCTCTGAAAGCATGGAGACTTTTGTCAAGATGTCCCTGCCTGCATTGCTGCCTACGGCGCTGAGGACCCAGGTTCGAATCCTGGCCCTCGGTCACTGTCCGTGTGGAGTTTACACATTCTCCCCGTGTCTGCGTGGGTTTCGCTCCCACAACCCAAAGATGTGCAGATTAGGTGAATTGGCCACGCTAAATTGTCCCTTAATTGGAAATATAATAATTGGGTACTCTAAATTTAAAAAAAAAATTTAAGATGCCCCTGCCTGTATCTCTAAAACTTAACTTTGATGTCTGTCCCTTAAAACCTGTTTCATCAGCTGGCTGGAAACTGTTTGATCTGGTCGCATTGATGGGACTAAAAATATCTACTGTGGTACCAAGTGCACCAAATTCCTGTACTTTATCCTGCGGTCCACAATTACAGATTAGGCAGGTTTCCTGGGTGGCTACTGTGAGAAAGGTTGCACTGGGTTTACGGCACAAGGTGGAAGGAGCTTTACTCTGCAATTAATCCCTGCCCTTGCTGCCTTTGGAACGATTGATGAACCCAACCTTCTGCCCTCTCCTATTCTGCCCATGTCACAGCTTTGAGATAATATCGCATCATCCTCGCACTGGAATGTCTCACGCAAATTTAATGTGCAGTTATAGACTTGTGTGTGATCACGTGATATCAAAATAACCGCCTGTTAAAGCGATAAACTCAAGCAGCAATTTAGAGAGTCAAAAAACAAATTTGTTTGTTCTTCGAGAGCTGGCAGAGATTCAACAGCCCAAATGACCTTGTTAAAGAACAATTCTATGATTTCATACAAGATCTTTTTTCCTAGTCCCGTTTTCCATCCCACCCCAAAAATGGTTTTACTGATATTAATTTACTGTGTTTAAAAATTAGGCTAATGTTTTTCACTTTGTCATAGGTCAAGAGTTACCTGAACAACCCACTATAATGTATAAATCAAAATACACTACCCTTCGTGTAAAGGAATACATTCCTTTGTGGGATGCACTCAGTCAATTAGAAAAGGTATGTTTTAGTGACTGCGATATATTTTGTAGCTTTCAAAGCAGATTATACACCAGAGGCGAGTGAAGCTGGTACAATGTAGATTAGGATGATAACTGGTATGTACATAGGATTCTTGATTATAAGCATTCAGCTTCGAGACCACAGGGGGAATAATAAAATGGTGGGGGTGGGGGGGGGGGGGCAAACGTCACAGACCACATTGGCATGAAATCGACAGTCGCCATACCGATTAACGAAGGCAGAGTGGGACCTCTGCCCTTCATTGGCCGAGAAACCCTGCTGTCTGGAGCTGCCAGCCAATGTGATTGCCTGCCAGCTCCATCAGTCCAGGCAGCGCAAGGAAGGCATTAGTTGTAGTTGCTGAAGAAACTACTGCAAGCCCTAAGATCCTCGCAGCAGATAAGTGTTTGGCTGGGATGGTTTGGATAGGTTAGGGAGAAGGACAGTGATAGAGGAGGAAGTTAGTTTAACGGAAAGAGCGTGTTGGAAGGAGGGGGTGGGAGGATGCAGTCTAAGGGGGTCCGACCTGCAAAATTGCGATGGGAGGACACCACTGACGTGGTCCATGTAGGTGCCAATGATATAGGTTGAAGGACGAAAGACGTTCTGCATAGAGTTTAAGAAGCTAGGCACTAAATTAAACAATAGAGCCTCTCAGGTTATAATCTCTGGATTATTATCTGAGCTATGTGCAAATTGGCATAGAGTAAATAAAACGAGAGAGCTGAATATTTGGCTGGTTTGGAAGAAGTGGGTTTCAATTCATGAGAAATTGGCATCAGTACTGGAGAACATGGGGGCTGTACCGTTGGGACGGCCAACATCTGAACCGTGCTGGGACCAGTGTTCTTGCAAACTATATAACTGAGAAGCAGAGAAAGCTTTAAACTAAATAGAGCGGGGGGGGGGGGGGGGGGGGGGGGGGGGGGCTAGTTCTGGAGAGGAGATATGTAGGCTTTCAAAACAAAAGGATTTGACAACGTTACAAGACAGCTATTTAGGCAATGATCCTAGAGTGACAGGAAGAGGCGCAGCATACAAATGTGTAAAAAAAAAACATCAGATAGGGTCAATAAGGAAACAACTGGTAACAAGGCAAATTAATGGCTCTTTATTTAAATGTATATAGTATTCTAAATGAATTAATGGCGCAAATTGAGGTTAATGGATAACCTGTCACAGAGACCGGTTAGAAGGAGATCATAACCAGGAATCAAATATTCAGGGGTATGTGATTTTTATCGTATGGACAGCCGGGAGGAAAAAGGTGGTGGGGTAGCTTTGTTCGTACAAGGTGGAGTAAATATGATATCAAGAAATTATCTTTGATCGGAAGATGTAGAATCCATACGGGTGGAGGTAAGAAAGGGGAAGAAGAAGTGGGAGTGGCCCATAGGTCCCTTAACTGTAGGACAGAGAATAAATCAGGAGATAAGGGGATGTAAAAAAGGCAATACTTAGTCATGGGTGACTGTAATCTTCAGTGGGAAAATCAAATTGGTAGAGGTAGCCACAAGGACAAATTCAAAGACCCCACCCAAGAAGTTCACAGTTGTCCCCAGTACTTACAACAGAGCCAGCCTGTTAGCCGTTGAACTGGCCGGCTGACCCTGTGGCACTGATCTTTATACAGCAGCTCCAGGGGGAGGAGTCCTGGGCAGAGCCAAGGGAGAGGCCCCGTACAACTCTCGAGCATTCCCAGAGCTACTCCCCCTGGAGGTCAGGTAGTGCAACTGCACTTACAATATAGACGCATGTATATACAGATTATAATCCGGTGTGAATCACATTCACCACAGGGGGGAACTAAAAAACATGAGGTAAAGAGAGTCAGAAGCCACCCAGCCTCCAACCCTAAGCTCACAAGGGGGGGCAGCTGCAGAAACAAGACAATCTGTTCAACTTTCCAAGGCCTTAATATCTGAGATTTCTAACATCAGTCGAACCACAAATGAACTTTAAAACAAAAACATTGAAATGTTTAGATTTTTTCCAAAACGGATTAATTCTCCAATGTGCGATCGACTGATTTTTCTGTTCCGTGGCAGAGCATTTGTTCCATTGGCCAATAGTTATTTGACCACTAAAATAAAGGCAAAACATTACAGATGCCAGAAATGGGAAATTAAAAACAGAAAATGCCAGAAAATGCAACGGGTCTGTCAGCATCTGTGGAGAGAGAAACTGAGTTAGCGTTTTGAGTCCCTATGACTTCTTCAGAGCTCTGATACGGGCTCAGCGTTAACTCTTGTTTCTCTCTCCACAGTTGTTACCAGATCTGCTGAATTTTTCCAGCATTTTTAGTTTATGTTTTCCATTACTTGGCCACAATTTTTAATTCCTTAAGATTCAAAAGGTGCAACATTATTTGAATGGACTGAACATGCATTGATGGTTTACCCAAACGAGTCATGTTGTGGTAAACGGGCTGATGTTTGTTTATATTTCTTTCTTTTCAAGTGCCACACTTGAGATTTAAATTCATCAGAACACAATAAGCTTAAGTTTTATTGATTGTAATGTTATCCCCTACAGAGTGCACTGCTAATTTTAGAAATCTTTTTTTTTCTAAAGCTAGCTCCAGCCTGCATGCCATCTTTTAGGCAACACAAAACACAGATCAATTGGCTTGGCACCAAGCTCAATTTCCAGTTAATTATTTGTTTAAAAATGGCAAGCAGGCAGGCAATTTTGGCTGCTCCCCACTCAAATGTATTATGTGGACCAGGTTTGGAGTGGGTGGGAAAGTGATGGCTTGTATTTTATCACTACTTGTTTTGTTCTACTTCCCCTGCTGAGAAAACGCCCAGTGGGGAAGAGGAGATGGGCGGGGGGGGGGGGGGGGTCTAAAAGCCAACCCTTCTTTTATTTTATTCCATGTGAGAATCACTGGTAAAACCATCCTAATGGCCCTCCTGGAGGTGGTGCTGAGATAATTATCGTATCGGGTGGATTTCAAACTTGAAGCCTGTGCTACGTCACAGGCTATGGTCTCTTTGAATACATTCCTCTACAAACATGCAGTTGTCAGATGGTTGAACTCAAAAGTTTCTTCACGCTCTGATCTATTGGTTCTCAAATACTAAACCAGAGAGTGCCGTGTTTGTGGTAAGGGATATTTCTTGGGATCAAGTTATTGGTCGGTGAACTATGCGTAAATGTTTGAGGTTGCAAAAGTAACATGTTTCGTTGTCTTATTTTGATCTTTTGTAGCCAATTAAAAGTGAAAGACCTATTAATATGGAAAATCTGCCAATCAACAATGACAGTGGACAAGCCTACGGATACACATTATATAACACAGTAATAAGTAGTGGAGGATTACTTAATTCAATGCAGAATGTGCGTGACAGAGCACAGGTAAATTAATACAGTGTGTTCTTACATAATTTTGATAAATGTAAATTGTCCAAGGTGAGAGATGTCAATGCTGAGTTCTGGTAAAGGAGATATTTGCATCACATTTGTGTGTGGTTGGGGGCTCTGATGCACTGGAAAATCCCTCTAGAAAGTTCCCAGGTAAACACTTGCTCTGCAATGGCCCAGACGTGCTAACTTGCCCTGGGTAATTGCGCTGCGCTCTGTACCATCCGAAGAAGCGATTTAAATCTCTAACTTTGGATGGTCCAACAGAGTTACACTAATATTGACTCCGAAAAGGTTAGAAGAAATAAAACCTCTTCTAATTTCTGCGTAATAAACACCCAGACCGATCCCCGCGTGGGCGACCCCGCACCTCTGACCCCCCAGGGGACCACGCCCAGCCTGAGTTGCAAGGTCAGGTGCGGCAGACACACAAGAAGTTTGACACAGGTAAGTGGGTAGGAAATGTCAATCCGATGCTAATTGCCACTCAGGAAGTTACAGCAACTGCATTTCAGTCAGCTTGTCTTCACCAATATGAAGAAAAAAAATAGGAATCGGGCATTCCATTGTAAAATTATTTCCATAACGAGCTCTCACTACTCTGGGGAGTTGCTGATTTAATCCAGACAAACGGTGAATCCAGTTTTATCTTAATGTGTGAAGTGAAAATTTAGCTCACTGGTTTAGCTCACACGGCTAAATCGCTGGCTTTTAAAGCAGACCAAGCAGGCCAGCAGCACGGTTCGATTCCCGTATCAGCCTCCCCGGACAGGCGCCGGAATGTGGCGACTAGGGGCTTTTCACAGTAACTTCATTGAAGCCTACTCGTGACAATAAGCGATTTTCATTTCATTTAATTGCATTTCAAGTGGCTCCTGTCCAGGAATGATGCTCAAGTCTATTTTTGAATTGGCGTTGTCATTTTTCTGTTCTCTTGCATTTCAGTGTAGGTTTTTGAAGGTGCCGAGTTAGGAATTTATTCCTGGAGAGCATAGCCGTATCTTATACCGTTATTAGACCAGTAGGAAATCGAAAGCAGTGACTGCTGTTGACCACCCAGCCTTGATTTACATTAGGCACTTTGAGAAGCACCGAGCCATCTAGAATGCCTGTTGGAAGGGACAGTGGCCGTTACTGAGCTTTTCTGCCCCTCGGAACTGGGCCACAAATTGCTGAATTCAGAGAAGAATTTGAGTAATGCATTCACAGAACATTCTTTGCAATCAGGCTTTGAATATTTCCATCATTGCATCTGCAGGCAGATACTCTATTATGGCTTTAATTTACATTTCTCAAGTGGTCAAGATTTCTCATGCGCCTGGACAACGACAGTCGTTTTGTTTTCTGTAAGTTTTGGGGAGAGAGAGCGGGTGAATGAGATTTGTTGCAGATTGCTCTGCTAAGGAGCTGGCATAGAAATCATGAGTTGAATGACCTCCATCTGTGCTGTAAACCTCTGTGGATGATGCTGCAGTCAGGCTGTAATGCTAATCTCTGTAAAATTGATTGCCCAATTCTCAACTTTAGTATTTATTAATTGGCAAACAAAAATAGCTTGAACAGACATTTTAACCTCCCAGGATGGGCTTGGAGGGGAGGGGGGCCTTCAAACATGGAACATGGGAAACCTGCCTCCAAGTGCACTCACAGCCAGATTTAAGAGATTGATTGAAAGGTAGCCATCTAAGGTGTTTTCCAGAGACAGATCTACTAGTAAAATGTTTTATTATTTAGTGGTTTGCTTTACATTTGATCAGGTTCTACTTGTACTGCAGGCAAGGCAGGTTCCTCAGGGCTCAGGAAGTCAAGAGGGCCGAGGCTTAAGAGAGGTGAAAGTGACCAGATTCATCAGGGCAGTGCCTTTACAGCAGTGGGGGTCAGGGTATTTCCCCTACACCAACACGATCAGAGGAGACTTACTGGGCCAAATGACCCATTCTTTGCCGTATATCCTATTGAAATCCTTTAATTCCACGCTAATCTAAGACTTGAGCATCTTTATGCTAACCATGCTTGGTGGAAAAGAACTGAAAATATACCATACGAGGCATCCTATGAAGGAGGTAGGAATGAGAAGCTACAGTCTGCTGCAAAATTAAAATGTATCGACCAAGTCGGCACCTGTAGCATTTTTCCTTCTTTGGCTTGCACTATTCTGCTCTCCATCTGCTCCACAGCCTGTCGTTCACACGCAACTCTTACTGTTTGCACAAGTGAGTGTATTTTCTGATGTTTCAGGTGTTTGTTGATGGTGTGTCAATTGGATTCCTGGATTACAAAAATATGGAATTGCCAATCTCGGTTGCTACGGTAGGTGTTATTGAGTATCAAGTCTCCAAAATGTGTTTGTAGATAATTAAGCAATTTACTTTGTCCTCGGTACTGCTACTTTTGGAGGTGGCAGTAGATAATGGGGCTTTTATTTCACTACTCTTTTCACAAAAATGGTAACTATAAGGAAGGAAACCAAAACTGGATGTCCAAAATTGTTTCTCAGCCAATGATCGGCTTTGTTGCGCTCTGGGCAAAGATACCGAGCAACTTATATACAGCAAATGAGATGCATAACCAGTCTTTTGAGATGTTCAGTGTGGGATCAGGACACTGGGGTAATTTGCTGCTCTTTTGAAAAGCCATGGGGGCTTCTACATCCACCTGAGCCAGGTGTAAAATCCTATCCATAATTTGGTTCCTTTAACAATGGAGTACTCCCTCAGTACTGCACTGCGGTATTAGCTTGGATTATGTTCTCTACTGCAGGGGAAGGTTTGAACCCACACTCTTCTAATCCAGAAGGGTCTGTATGAGAACAGCGCTGGGAAAAAGTCAAGAACATAGCTTGAGGAGTTTTTGGTACATCCAGCAAGGAGGTGACGTATATAACTGGGTTATAGAATCTCTGCAAACAAATGTTTGGTAATTGCGGTAAATAGTTCATAGTGGTATCTTCAACTGTGTTTCAATGAGATTTCAGTTCGAGCAGAGAATAGAGACAATGCTTCATGTTGCATTTAACCGACTCCAATTGCTCCAAAATGTTTCAGAGTGGGCTGCATCAATTTATAATTGTTAAAAATCACCTGTGTGGTAAATTACAACAAGGTTCTACCTAACCTGGAAACCTTGTACACAGTTGATGGACAACAGATAACCCCAATGATTCCGATGTTTGGAAAATTGCTGGCACCTTGTTCAATTCTTGCCTGCTGTGTGTTGAGCCCTTGTATAACGTCCCTGATTATTTTATCGTAAAATGTCCCTGATTATTTTATCGTGTTAGTATTTTATTCTCAGAGCAATGTGGGTTTATTTTTGCTAAAAATCAGCACTTCGATGCTCTGGTTTAAGTCTGCTGTTGTGCGGTGTTTTCTGTTGTCCTCAATTAAATTGTTGAATTCCTTTATAAATCCATGGCAGCGTTGATCTGAAGTATCACTAGTGGGAGGGTGACCATCGTCCCGTAAGAACTCCTCTAGTCGCTCTGCTTAAAATGATGTGATGAAGAAACTCTGTGATGTGATGTTCCACGGCGCTGAAACTGATTTATTTTTCTTGCAGGGGAAGCGGAATTTGAGCCTCTTGGTGGAAAATCGTGGCAGAGTCAACTACGGTGATAAACTTGATGACCAGCGAAAAGGTGAACTTGTAAGGTGGTGATTAACAATGTAGCCAGTGTTCTTTAGTACATGATCAGGTAATCTTTCCAACCACTGCTGAGATCTGAACTGTGCTGTTAAATTATTAATTCTGATATGCAAAATTTGACTAGCAAGAAGACTGGATTAAATTTACCAGAATTTCGAATCTGCAAAGATTGATCAGCAGTTAGGAAGGCAAATGCAATGTTAGCATTCATATCGAGAGTGCTAGATTACAAGACCAAGGATGTACTTCTGAGGCTGTATCAGGCTCTGGCACTGGTCAGACCCCATTTGGAGTATTGTGAGCAGTTTTGGGCTCCGTATCTAAGAAAGGATGTGCTGGCCTTGGAAAAGGTCCAGAGAAGGTTCACAAGAATGATCCCTGGAATGAAGAGCTTGTCGTATGAGGAACCGTTGAGGACTCTGGGTCTGTATTCTTGCAGTTTAGAAGGATCTTATTGAAACTTGCAGGATACTGCAAGGCCTGGATAGAGTGGACGTGGAGAGGATGTTTCCACTTGTCGGAAAAACTAGAAGCAGAGGACACAATCTCAA
Organism: Scyliorhinus canicula; assembly: GCF_902713615.1. NCBI lineage: Eukaryota > Metazoa > Chordata > Chondrichthyes > Carcharhiniformes > Scyliorhinidae > Scyliorhinus > Scyliorhinus canicula. The sequence goes on from NC_052164.1 coordinate 78,197,760, forward strand.
ACTAAAGGGATGATCCTTTAAAACAGATGAGGGTCGTGAATCTATGGAACTCTTTGCTGCAGAAGGCTGTGTATGAGTGGCTTTATGACAGAGATAGATATGTTCTTGATTAATAAGGGGATCAGGGGTTCCGGGGAAAAGGCAGGAGAATGGAGATGAGAAAAATATCAGCCATGATTGAATGGCAGAGCAGACTCGATGGGCCGAATGGCCTAATTCTGCTCCTATGTCTTATGGTTAGTTGTCAGCTATTGGAAAGATTTTGTTGTGCTAACCACTATGTTCTGATAGCCGCATATAGAACTGAAGCCAGAACTCTTGACCATTTAAGGAACCTCAGTTTCTCCAGGTAAGTATGCATTAGGTGTGAATATTAGTCCTAGATATGAAAAATGCTACGGTGTACAATTTAATGAAGATTCACATTGACTTGGAATGTTAGCTCTATTTTCTCTGCCAAACCCGCTGAGTTTTTCCAGGATTTTCTATTTTTGTTTCAGATTCCGGCAACCACAGTATTTTGCTTTTATTTTAATGGGGAAATTGCTCTCTTCAGCCTTCAGCTAATGTGCTCAAACTAATGCAACATTTTAACTGAATAACTGAATTTGCAGACATGTATTTTGTCATAACCTATAGGATTTATCTCTCGAGTCCAAGCTCGACTATTCAAATATTCTGCTTGCCTTACTTCACCCTCCTTTAATCACTGCTCCCACAATTCACTGCATCAAATCTAACTTGTACCATATCATGCTGCCTCACCCAGGTGGCACTGTTCGGGTCCCAGGCTGGCACAGCCAAGGTGCCAGACTATTGACTACTGACCACCTAATGTCTGCAATTTAAAACTCTCCCTGCCTTTTTTTGACCAAGCTATCTGTGACCTCTCTTAATATCTCCACAAACTTGACGCCCATTTTTGCTTGACTACACTTCTAAAAGGCTTTGTGATATTTTTCTTTGTTCAAGGTGCTTTATTAGTGCAACTTGTTTGGTTTTCAAAAACAAACATTGTTTGAACCATCGTCACCTGAAAATATTGCGTTCTTGAGGAGTCAGTGACTATTCAGAGATGCTTTGATCAAAATGAAATCACTTTATTATGTCCAGAATTCCTTTTACGGGGCAACTGGCTGTGTGTTCTCCCATTGCTTTGAATGCTATATACCTCAGTTCAAAATACAATGAAATGCCATCTCATTGAATCAGGATACTTTTTGAAAAGAAACCTCTAATGTTTGTTTTGGTTCTTTAGGTCTCATCGGAGATATCTTGCTGAATAAAGAACCTTTGAAGGGCTTTACCATCTATCCTTTAGAGATGAAAACAAGTTTTATTGAGAGGTAAGGAATTCAACATGTTTTCAGGTGAGTTGTTACATTTTGCAAATTCTGATTTGTATAATTAAAGCAATTCTTGCAAAGATTATTTGTTTTGGGTGACCACATCCAAATGTCCTGTGTGCCTGATTCTAGTTGTCACACTATTTTCTTTAGCACCCCACCCCCACACTTTTCTTCAGCCCAATTTTTCTGTGTATCTTTATAATACAATCTATATTGTTCTCATTGTAATTCATGTGAATGCGGATAAATGATCTTAAATATAAAATATTTTTACAAATCAGTTGCAAATAATTAGAATCACTCTTACTTCTTGTATTGATAATCCTTATTACCTTGCGTGATTTACCATTTTAGTGCCCCTCTTGTTTTCTTCTAACCATGTTACAATTGAATTGAACACAGACTGATACGAATTAGTGCCCAATTAACGTGTGATGATTGCACAAAAGAATTATTGCTGATTTATTGAGAGATTCTTGGCCATTACATTTATGCCATATGTCTTCAAGCTTCTGCCAATCCTTTTGCTTACTAAAAGCATAACCCCCTGACTTTATCCTGGATTTTCTATGTGATCTCATCCGTACGTGTTTGGGAGCCTAGGCTAATTGACGGTGGAGTGAGTTAGAGCAGCATCTGTTATTCTTGCCCAGTAACCATATGCATATACCACACACAAAGGCATGTGCCACACAGAAATGAAATGAAAATCGCTTATTGTCACGAGTAGGCTTCAATGAAGTTACTGTGAAAAGCCCCTAGTCGCCACATTCCGGCACCTGTTCGGGGAGGCTGTTACGGGAATCGAACCGTGCTGCTGGCCTACCTTGGTCTGCTTTCAAAGCCAGCGATTTAGCACAGTGTGCTAAACAGCCCCTGTACTGATGCCGCACTCACCCAAGTACACCCACACATGAGCCACTGCAGAGCTATAAGGAGTACTGTTTTCTATCTCTAACCTAGGGATAGATACTGAGTCTAATTTCAGTGGCCCTGCAAAACAATATTATTGTGGAGTGTGTGCACACCCAGTTTTGTCCAACACTCATTCAGCCAGTGTAGTGAAGGCCACACTGAAGGAATAAGGATGACAACATTTGCCAAATTGAACACTATTCATCGAGTATAACATCTTTTTTTGTTTGTCTCTCCTGGGTTGAAGTTTCTCAGCTATCCAGTTGAATCCAATTCCGGAAAATCCTACCTTTCCCGGCTTTTTCTACGGCGTACTTCATGTGGATTCACTGCCTTATGATACCTTTGTAAAGCTTAAGGTGAGGGAAATTATTTTGATCAGTACAGCTTCCTGCTTCGGGTTGTAATATTTGAAAACAAAATGTGTAGCTCGTATCCTAAACTGTGAAACTTACTAAATAAAACATTTGAAAAATAAACAAAACAGCAATTTATAGAACTACTCAACCTGAAACTCACCTCAACAATAGTGGGAAAATATGTGATACAAATTTTCAAACAATATTTTTTGAAGGAGGTGTGGGTATTCCACAGAGCTTTAAAACATTGTAGCTATAGATGGGAATCTGCTTTAACTTAAGAATTCACTACTCCTGGGTATGTTCAGAGTTTGAGAACCTGGGCGGATTATCCTTTCCAGGGACTAAGTCCCCATGCCGGCGGGAAAACCGGCACGAACCACTCCAGCGTCAACAGCCTCTGAAAGTGCGGAATTCTTGTGCATGCGCGAGATCACGCCGGCCCCGCAGCGACAACCCCTTCGGCGTCCAACTAGCTCCCGGTAGTGCGGAATTCTCCACACTTCTAGGGGCTAGGTGGACGCCAGAGGGATTGGCATGTGCCAGCTGGCGCCGAAGGGACTGCGCGTGTTAGCGCATGTGCCGAAGGGCCTGCGTGACCTCGCACATGCGCGGAACCGCTGGCATGGTTCTGCACGTATTCTGGCGCATGCACAGGGGTCTTTTCCATGCCGGCCATGGGAGAGCCCTACAGGGGTCGGCGCGGAAGGAAGGAGTGGCCCTGCGGCACAGACCCGCCAGCAGATCGGTGGGGCCCCGATTGTGGGCCACGCCACCGTGCCCCCCCCCCCCCCCCCCCCCCCCCCCCCCAGGTCCATCCCTGCCAGGTCCCGCCATGTGGGACCATGTCTAATCCACACCGGGGCTGGTCAGAAACGGACGGCCGCTCAGCCCATCTGGCCCGGAGAATTGCCGGGGTGGCCGCTGTCAACGGCACCCGACCGGTGTGGCGTTGACAGCGGCCACCCCCGAAAACCGGCGTCGGGGCGGGATTCGCGTCGCCCCCTGGGGCCGGGTCGGAGAATCCCGCTGCCTGTCTCCATTCTTCTTTATTCATAATTGGGCATAATTGGCTATGCCAATATTTTTACTGCACATTCTTAATTGCCCTTGAGAAGATGGCAGTTGGCTGCCTTTTGAGCCACTGCATAGCATGTGGTGTAGGTTTACCCACAGTGTTGTACGGGTAGGGTTTACTGGATTTTTTAAACAAGGTGACGCGTGCCTGGCATCTGTATGACGTCAGCCGCGTATGCGCAGGTTGGAGCCGGCTCCAACCCGTGCATGCGCGGGTGACGTCATCATGCCATGCGCGGTTCCGCATTTCACCCGCCGCCCGACAAGATGTAGCGGCTTGATCTTGTCGGGTGGCGGAGGGGAAAGAGTGCGTCCCTTTTGGACACAGGACCGACGATCGGTGGGCACCGATCGCGGGCCTGTTCCCTCCCGAGCACAACGGTGGTGCACCCGCCCCAAACGGGCCTCTGGATGCCCCAAACGGGCATCCAGCGCCCGTTTTTACGACGGCAGCAAGCAGGTGTGTTTGCTGCCGTGATAAAACGTGCGTAAAGGCTCGGCCCATCGGCCGCGGAGAATCGCCGCTCACGGTAAAAAAACGGCGAGCGGTGATTCGTGACATGGGTCGGGCGGGGGGGGGGGGGGGAACGAATAGCGGGAGGGCGCAAAAAATGTCGGGAGGCCTCCCGCTATTCTCCCAACTGGCGTGGGCAGCGGAGAATCGCGCCCATGTTTTTTTAATATTTAGAGTACCCAATTCATTTTTTTCCAATTAATGGGCAATTTAGCATGGCCAATCCACCTACCCTGCACTCAAACACTGGGAGAATGTGCAAACGCCACACAGACAGTGACCCAGAGCTTGGATTGAACCTGGGACCTTGGCACCGTGAGGCAGCAGCGCTAACCATTGGGCCACCGTGCTGCCCTACCAGAGATATGGGCCGGGATTCTCCCCTACCTGGCGGGGAGGGTGGTCCCGGCGTAGCGGAGTGGCGCCAACCACTCCGGCGTCGGGCCCTCCCAAAGGTGCGGAATTCTCCGCACCTTTTAGGGGCTATGCACACACCAGAGTGGTTGGCGCCACGCCAACTGGCACCAAAACCGGTGTCAACGGCCTTTGACGCCCGCCGGTCGGCGTCGGGGCTGGCCGAAAGACCTTTGCCAGTTCGCGCATGCGCCGGTGCGTCAGCGACCGCTGACGTCACCACTGGCGCATGCGCGGTAGGGGGGTTCTCTTCCGCCTCCGCCATGGTGGAGGCCGTGGCGGCGGTGGAAGAAAAAGAGTGCCCCCACGGCACTGGCTCGCCCGCCGAACGGCGGACCCTGATCGCGGGCCAGGCCACCGTGGGGGCACCCCCAGGGTCTGATCGCCCCGTGACCCCCAGGGGCCCCCTCGCGCTGCCAATCCCGCCGCCACCAGTAGTGGTTGAAACCACGTCGGCGGGATTGGCCTCTCAGCAGCGGAACATCTCAGAGTCGCCATGAACCATGGAGATTGCCTAGTCTGGAGTTGGAAACCTTTCGACAAGTAAGTTTAAAAGGTGTTGCCAATCTCTCGGTTCATAGTTATATGATAAAAGATGATATAAGTATGTTTTAATACAGTGATTGATGATGGGGCTTTGTTAGTAAAAGGGTAAGTGAGCATTAAATTGAACAGCATTGTGAAAGCATTCAGGTGCATTTGAAGTACTTTCCCCAGTGGAGAAGGGGCTCTTCTGTGTTCTACAGAATGGAGAACCTAGTCAAGGCATTCAGAAAGGTTGCAGGGGGAAGTAAGTTAATAGTTCTTTTAGAGAGTTGGTATAGACACAATGGGCCGAATGACCTCATTCTGTACTGTAACTGTTCTGCGTTATCAATGTGTCGGAGATCTTGCATTTGTTTTTTTTTCATGACTTCATATCCTGACATCGGCTGCGCTTTTGAAGAACTCTTCCAGTGTCCACTGGGTACAGAACCAATCAGCCCTCTAATAACATTGGCAAGTCTTTAAAGTGCTCATAAATCTACCAATCAAACACAGCCATTCATACTCCCATTGCTTGAAGCTATAATCCTCTTAATCTTGTCCAAATAAACAAACCGTTATTGAAAAACCGCTTCGAAGGAAGGTAACATTATTACTGGCTCAGATGACACAAAACCTGGAAGTATTGTGAACTGGGAGGAGGATAGTGCTAACTACAAGAGGATATGTGAACTGGCTGGCAGATGAAATTTAATGCTGAGAAGTGTGAAGTGATAGATTTTTGGTAGGAAAAATGAAGAAACGCAACATAAGCTAAATGAAATAATTCTAAAGGAGGTGCCGCAGCAGCGGAACATTGGAGGAGTCTATCACCACAAATCATTGAAGATGGCAGGGCAGGTTGAGAAAGCAGTTAATAATGCACACCGGATTCTGGGCTGTATAAATCAAGGCACAGAGTACAACAGCATGGCAGTTTTAATAAATCTGTATAAAGCACTGACTCATCCTCAGCTGGAGTTTTATGTCTCGTTCCTGGCACCACACTTTTTAGGAAGGATGTGAAAAACATTAGAGTGGGTGAGGACAAGATTCGCAAGAATAGTTCCAAGAATGAGGGACCTCAGTTACGACGGTGGATTGGCAAACCTGGGACTATTATCCTTGGGACTATTAGCCTTGGAGAAGGAAAATTTGAGAGATTTGATACACGTGCTCAAAATCATGCACATGAAGCAAAGACGAAATGAGGGTTTCCTCAGCGAGTGGTTGGGATGTAGAATTTGCTGCCTGAGAGTGCAGCGGAGGCGGATTCAATCAAGGCTTTTGAAAGGAAATTGGCTTTTGAAAGGAAGTTGCAATTTTTCTCCATATTAAGAGCTAGGAGGAAAAGGCAGAGAGCTGGCACAAACATGACTGACCAAATGACCACCTTCAGTGCTATAACCATTCTATAATTCTATTCTATGAAATCTAGGCTCAGCAGTCCAATTTCTAGCCAGCTCCTCCGCTTTCTGACCCCTCCAGCCCATTCGCAGTTTGTCTTCTTGTGCAACGTTTACAATTAGGTTATTATGTTTTCTTGTAACTTTCAGGGCTGGACAAAAGGAGTAGTTTTTGTGAATGGAATGAATTTGGGTCGCTATTGGGATATAGGGCCACAACAGACACTATACTTACCAGCCCCATGGCTACAGCATGGCAATAATGAGGTAAGCACTTGTTCACACAACTGTTAAGTTTTCCCTTACAGGTGATCATTGAGTATGTCACAAATAAGATTTCTTGATTCAAATTTCCCCTTTGTTGCAGCATTTCTGGCACAATACTGTTACCAGGTAGAGCAGAAACAGTGTGCAGCTGAGAAAATTTTAATGGCTAGGTTGACTGAAGTTATAGGCACTTTACTCTCTGAGCAATTAAGCAAAATTTCAACAGCAAATTAGAAGAAAATCCAAAATTCACTATAACCTAATTGAATGAAATGTTCTTGAGCTCTTGTTCCATTTCCTTACGTTCCTTCACACCTTTTTGGTGCAATATTGTGTTTATATGAAAAAATAAGCTATGTTTTTAGGCAGAAGGCTTTGATTAGTGCCATTGGGTAATAATTAATCAGTTTTAATCTTGAACAAACCTAACGTGGACTTTATTCTACAATTATTGTCTCAACAGTGTAAAAGGTTAGATTTCACAGCACTATAAGCGGTGATTCAGTATTAGCAATGCTGCCTTTGAGTTAGAAGTTCATGGATTTAAGACCTAAACTCGTATTTTAGGCTGTCACTCGTGCGGTAAGACATTAACTAAGGTATTTAGATGAAGACTCTGTCATGTCCACCTCAGCAGGTAGACACCCGAGCAAAAGCATTCCGAGATCTTCACACAAAACAGCAATAACTACATTTTATTATTCATTGGCTATCATAAACTTTGGGATGATCTGAGGATGTGGGAAATGGTGTACATGTGAATGGACACCGAGTGTGCGTGGTGCAGAGTACAAACCCAGAAAATGACCAAAAACATAATGAAAACGTGAAGGGATAGGAGCATCTAGAAATACCCTCCATAATAATTAGGCCCTTGGTCCACTATCAGGGCCTTCTGAAGTTACTACTTGAATTAAAATCAGTGGTGTGCTCTGGGGTACCAGCAGATGACCTTCCTGTCACTGGCTCTCTGGATGGAAGGAAACCTAATTGGCAGAATGTTGGAACAAAAATTTGAAGTTCTTTTTTTCAAGGAAGTAACCCATTTTCAAATTTTTACACATAGACACTGAGCAGCAAGCCTGCACCACTAACCGCCCCTTTCCTCCTTGATTTGTTACGTTTTTTTTCCTTTTAAATTAGGTTGTAATTTTTGAAGAGAGCAAAGCAGGAAAAACAGTTGAGTTTTTAGACAAGCCTGACTTGGGACAAGCTCAACATGTATGAAGATAAAAAGAAAGAATATTTCTCGACAATTCCTGATGGACTTTTTGATGAAGAAAAGCATTCAGTTGTACCAATGTCTGTCTGATCAACATTACGTTCAAGTATTAAATTACGTCTTCATTGAAAAGTACCAGAATAACTTATGATTCAGTTGATTTGATCAATTATAGAATTATCTACAGTTTTTAAGTGCTTAAATTTATATTGATTAGGAGTGTAGAAATACTTGACACACCGTTTGACATCTCCATCCCCACTGTAGGAAAGGGGTTAACCTGTTTAAAATAAATGTCAAAAGGGACTTTTGATACGCTGATACGGTCGCTGAATAAATGAGCAGAAGAATTACAAATAATTATGTAAATTGCTTCTGTGTTATTAACCATTTTCAAGACTGAAATATGCAGAATTAAGGAATTTTTGTTTACTATTTAACAAAACTCCGTTTCGCTATTTTCCCATTGGAGGTTATATTTTTAATAATCTTGGGACATTTGAATGAATTCTCCATTCGCTGGCCTTTCCGTGTTCTAAAATGGTGTGAACTATCAAACTAGGGTCGTTGAAGTCCGTTTTGACTTTCTTGGGAAGCACTGAAACAGTCTCCTCATGTGTTTCATCTCTCCTTGCTCAGGCAGTAAACTGTTTGGGGACAGTGCCATTAGATTTTGTGGCAAGAGATGGTTGCTCTTGTCTTAGAGACATACTTTTTTCTGCCTGTGACTTAGAGTGGTTATTAATTTTTTTTGATTAGCCCAGGAGGAAGCACTTGTGCGAATAGGTGCTTTCAACTTCCTGTGGATCCAACAACTATCGCTTTTATTTAACAAAAGTCCCAGCGTATTTTTGTAGGAGCATAATCAGACAGAAATTTAAATCAAAATGGAAGCTATTTGGAGCAATGACTTCACAAGCTGATTGGATAGATGTGAATAGAACCTCGTGAAGTTGAACAATGGAATATGCGTACTGAAGGAGAATGGTGTGTTCGAAGTCTGCATAGAGAACCGAGAGGGAAAGTGTGTAATGATCGCCCCCGAGGCAGCACGGTAGCATGGTGGTTAGCATAAATGCTTCACAGCTCCAGGGTCCCAGGTTCGGTTCCCGGCTGAGTCACTGTCTGTGCGGAGTCTGCACATCCTCCCTGTGTGTGCGTGGGTTTCCCCCGGGTGCTCCGGTTTCCTCCCACAGTCCAAAGATGTGCGGGTTAGGTGGATTGGCCATGCTAAATTGCCCGTAGTGTCCTTAAAAGTAAGGTTAAGGTGGGGGGGGGGGGTTGTTGGGTTACGGGTATAGGGTGGATACGTGGGTTTGAGTAGGGTGATCATTGCTCGGCACAACATCGAGGGCCGAAGGGCCTGTTCTGTGCTGTACTGTTCTATGTTCTATGAAATAGGTGTAATTGAAGCAACCCTAATTATAGTCACAT